>NW_012104754.1:1957865-1958486 GCF_000951045.1 Mandrillus leucophaeus | reverse complement strand
ACCGTGAACTCCCAGGCTGAAGTGATCCTCCTGCCTCAGCCAGGCATGCGTCCCCAAGCCAGGCATGCATCACCAAGCCAGGCATGCATCACCAACCTCCCTAGTAGCTGGGACTATAGGTGTACACCACCAGGCCTGGCTAATTTTTTTTTTTTTTTTTTTTTTTTGGTAGAGGTGCAGTTTCATTGTTTTGCCCAGGCTGATCTCGAACTCCTGGGCTCAAGCCATCCTCCCACTGTGCTGCAATTATAGGCATGAGCCACCACACCCAGCCTCAATCTGGAATTTTACACATATTTTAAGTTCATTTGATTTTTGAACATGTATTGGCTAAATTAATGATTAACTGTCTGGGCACGGTGGCCCAGGTGTGTAATCTCAGCACTCTGGGAGGCCGAGGTGGGTGGATCACCTGAGGTCAGGAATTCGAGACCAGCCTGGCCAACATGGCGAAACCTCATCTCTACTAAAAAATACAAAAAAATTAGCTGGGCATGGTGGCACGCACCTATAATCCCAGCTACTCGGGAGGCTGAGGCTGGAGAATCGCTTGAATGCGGGAGACAGAGGTTGCAGTGAGCTGAGATCACGCCATTGCACTCCAGGCTGGGTGACAGAGCA
>NW_012104754.1:1951149-1956880 GCF_000951045.1 Mandrillus leucophaeus | reverse complement strand
AAAATATAGGTAGGTAGGTAGGCAGTTTTAATTTTCTTTTGAAATTTATGATTTGAGTTGGCTTATTTTCTGTATGTACTAAAATACTTAATTTTGTCTAGGGAAATCCTTCAGAAAAAAAGTGTAAAGAACATGCAAGAAAATTGTGTTCATAAACTTTCACATTTAGAATTTTCCTTGTTTCCATTATATGGATTATAAAAAATAACAATGGAATACTACAATATATATCTTTTTGTTTCATTCTTCTATTAGCTGTATTTCTTAGGCTCTTATCTTTTCGTAGGACATACAGCTAACATTGCAGACTTAAGAAAAAAACGACATCTTATTTAAGGGATATAGAGCGAATATTGGTAATTTCTACAGATACCATATTATTCTTGGATGCCTTAAAGTGTATTAGAGAACCATGAAAAGGAAATGTCCTTTCAGATACTGGCCTGCTTGAAATTGTTAGTGCTTCTCCAAAGTTTTTGGTATTTGTGGAGACTAAAATTGTGGTGGGCTGCTTCACCCCTGCCCAGACAAATCTGTAGAGCTACTTACGTGTCACCATCATCTGTTGTTTGCTGCCTCGGGGGTCCCTGGCACGGTCTGTTAGAACTTCACAGCCATTCTGTGGTCTGCCCAGTCTCAGAATCTGTGATGGCCCTTGTGCCAGCTTGCAGATGGCTGTGGGCAGGTCTGTGAGTGGATGTGGCGTGTTTCTGGGGGGCGCAGTCTGTGAGATGGCACGTGGGACCACTCACACAGGACCTGTGTCTATGGTTGCCCCCGGGGGCGGCACTGCAGAAATCCCTTGAGGGCCATTTCAGCCTCCTGAAAACGCTGGCTGCCCGGCTGCTTGCCTTACAGACCAATGTCAGGGGGCTGTAAAGGTGGATTAGAGGATTGAGGCCAACTTCAGAGTCTTGAGTGGATGGCCGGAGAAAGAAGAGTAAGTCCGAAAACCGCATGGTGGCCACGCCCCTCCCGTCTTGGGCTCTTTCACATCCCAACTTGCCCTCACTGTTCCTTTTCTGGTAGTTTCCACACTCTGGACTGATGTGGGTCCCAAATTCTAGGTCTGATCTCATAGAACTCTCCAGAATATTCGTTCCTCTGTTTTTAATCTCCTTCTCCCCACCCCTCGTCCTCCCTGACTTGTATTTAAGAAATTAATATTTTGAATATGAACATGACTTCCCACGTATCATTGAATTTCATGTTATTACTTTCAGTTCTTCTGTTCAAATCTTCGGATGGCATTGTTTTTTCTTTTCATCCAACACAGTGATGATGTCTCTGAGCTGTGTGGCCTGAAGATTTGATAAACGAGACTTCTCTGTGTTATTCCTCAGGAGCTGGTCCCTCTGGGAAGTGGGAAGGACTCCAGCTCTGTTGTCAGGCTCAGGGAGAGAGAGTGCACGTCCTCCTATTTGGTAGAACTGCCTATTACTTCTGTTGGTTCCCTCTTAGCTGAGAGAGCATCTTGGTTCCCTGGATCTTAGTGTTAGTCTTTGGCTCACTCTTAAGAGATGCTTCCACCTTGGGACAAATTTATATCTGATAGAAATTGTTGTCAGAGTGTAGGTGGAATAGCAAAGTTTTAGAAATGATTGCCTTATCAAATACAATGCAAGTTTCTTCTTGTCCATAGACATAGCTAAAACTCTTGTGATAATACACACATGATTCAATGACAGTATCAGTTCTATGCTTAATTTTGTTGAGGATTAAAGTGTTAAAAATTAGTGGGAAATTTACATGTAGGAGCTGGGTCTGTAAGAAAATGCCATTAATTATTACACTTGCTGTACTTTTTCTCTGATTAAATCTCATGATTTGCTTTTCTGTCTAAGACGTTGTCTATTGGAACATTCACCAGCCTTTAAGAATTCACGTAATTTCTTCTGACAGGTGAAGTGCTGCCTAGATATGAATTTGGAGTTCTGATGATTTTTAAAAATCCTTCCCTGATTTTCCAGAGATTTCCTAAGGAAAGTTGGACCAAATACAGTGGAGACCCCCCCCCCCCACTTTGCGGTGCACTTTGTTCTAGAGCAAGGGTGGCAGCTGCAGGCATTTGCATGCCCCTTCCTCCAGCCCTGGCCATAGCGCATCATCCTTTGTGCTTCCTTTCCTCTGAGCTGGGCCAGGGCCCCATCCTTTTCCGCAGGCCTCCGGGCAGCACCAGGTAGACAACAGTGCATCTCTAGGATGGGGCCAGCTGCTGCATGGTCTGGGTAGGTCGGGTCTTCGTTAGGGTTCAGAAGGACGCCTGTTCCTCCCGGCCTCCTGGGGCTAACTCCTCATCACAGCTAGGTTTGTTCCGGGTGGCCTGGACTTTTACAGAGGTTACAGCCTTAGTGAGGCTTTCCCTTGTTTCCCTCTGTTGAAAGCCTCTGAACTGCAGTTCTGTGGGGCATGTGTTGTGCCCTTGGGAGTCATTTTTTGTAACTTCTCTCCATCAGCAAGATTGTGATGTAAGCGGGGGCGTTTCTTTCCCATTCCTTTAATAATAGGTGTGCAGTAAACATATGTATGTTTACATAATGAAAAAATATGTCCTTGGAGACTTATTGTTTTAAATGATGCTTAAAAGGGATCAATTTGTTAAAAGTACTCTTTCAGAATAATTATTGCATCCCCTAAAAATGTAAACAAATAGTTTAAAGTATTACTTTCTTTGACTAAAATTGAAAACAATAAACTCCCTTCCCCCTCTAAGAAAAGCCCTAAAGAAACTCTAAGTAATTAAAAAGAGAAAAAACAAAAAAGAATTTAACATTGCTGTTTAACCATCAGAGTCTCGTTTTTCTTCCCCTCCATAATGGGATTGGTGTCAGACGTGGATCAAAAACTGGAACAAAACTTTCTGTGCTGTTTCTGCCCGTCCCATTTGCTGAGGAGGGAAGGCACCGGCCGCAGTTACTACTTGCCGGCTGCTCCTCGCTGCCCCTTTGGGATCTCTAGCGATTGTCTGTGGGTGTTCTGGGATCCCGAGGGATGCTGCCAACTGTTAACCTTTGGCAGACAGTGACTGTTTTACTTCGATTTTATTTTCGTGGTAACCATTTTTTTTTTTAAATTAATAAATTACCCAAGAGGACATGGCTTCTAAGGGAATGATGGATCCCAGACTTTAAAAAAATACAGTTCTTGTTTTGGCTGTCTGACGTGTGGCTCTGGGGTTTCTCTAGGAGGACGGCTGGTGGACCTTGACCTCAGAGCTCCTAGGCCAGATGAGCAGCCATGCCGGAGAATGCTGTGTGTTCGGAAGGTTGGGTGCCATGTCTGTTGAAAATCCAGCCGGCTAGTGACGAAACGCCTTCCAGAATTCATCCTGTGGGGATTTAGAAATGTTTTTTTAAAAGAGCTTTGCTGCTCAGCTTAGCAACAGCAGTTCAGTTTTGAGAGCCGAAGGGAGCACTGTGTGCTGTGTGTGTATCCTCTCAGCAAATCACAGCGGGAAGCTGCTGAGATGATGTGTCCCAGGGCTGCAAGGCCACCTTGTCCCATGGCCTCTGCACAGCCATGGGATCACAGCTTCTCTTCTGCAAGGTGCCCGGCACTCTACTAAAGGCACTTGGCAATGTCATTGAGACTTTGAACATATGTTTTTAGAAAATAATACTTAGCAAGCTATAAAGCTCCAGTGGACTGGAACAGTATTTGCGTTTGCTTTGTATTAGCCTCTAGTGCAATTTGCTGTGGACGAGTCTAATTTCCCTTGCTAACTGTTTATGTCCTCATATGAACACCACATATTCTTAGAGGAAAGAGCGTATCTCAGCATCTTTTAAATGCTTCTGATATAACATCTTATTGTAAAATACTTGTTCTAGTATGTTTGTTTCCAGTATATAGCCTACGTAGTTAGTTCTTGGTGTTTCAGAAAAAAATGAAGTTAGGTTAGTGGGTGTGAGGGCGGACGCCTCTTGGGTCCAGTGCGGGTGCTGGTTGGCGCCCTACAGCCACTGCTGTGCTTCCCTCCTGGCATCTGTACTCTGATGCACGCGGGCAGTCCTACTGCTCATTAATCACGTTTAGTGTTCTCACTCCTAACCCACAATTGGGCTCCTCCTTGGAGCACCATACTTGGTGCCAGGCTTGGGTGGACATCACCAATACCTCCTTATTCGGGTCCATCTCAGTCATCTGTGACTCATGGACCATTTTAGGATTTCCCTAAAACTTATGTGGACTGCCACATCTCAAAGGAATTTTAGTTATTTTCAGTGATTTTCAATCCTGAACATCTGGGCCTTTCTACTTCCCCCATAAAATTTGCCCCCTGCCCCACCCCGTTCTCTCTCTCCTTTCCTTCTTGTTTCTTATAAAGGCTGATAGTGGGTGTTCTCACCCTTGAAGCCAGAACAGTGAAAGTTCTGGAGGATTGCAGAAGCCCGTGGTCCTATTTTTTTTCACCCAAATGGAATCCTGAAAACTCCTGATGCGGACTGAACAGTGAATCCTTAACAACATGAATGGCACAGTTCTTCCCGGGCCTAACTGGGCTGGGCACCCTTCGCATAGCTGTGGTGAAAAACGTGCCCAGCATAGTTGTTACACATGGCAGCCGCAGCACGTCTGCTGGCTCTGAGCAGGCTCCCAGGCCCAGATTGGCCACACATGCACTGGAGCTGGCTAGGTCCCTTGCCACCTGCCCCTGCCTGCACTTAGGCAGAGATGGCTCCTGGCTGAAGAGCAGGGAGAAACTGGGGTGGCTCTTCTCAGGCCAGATGCCTGGGAAAGGGTGGGGAGGGGCTGAAGGATGAGTGAAAATGACTAGGAGGAAACAGGGAAAAAAGGCCAAGTTGCCAGGAAGGTGGGGGGTGAGTGACATTCAGACTTGGCTTGCTCCTCTTACAAATGGATTGATTTCTCTCATTTGTAAAGTGAAATGGACAAATGTGGGTCCTTGGTGACTCATTGGAGCTTCTCAAACCTTACCCAAGGGACAGTCTAGTTATGGGTGGTGGACATGGGGTGGGGTGAGGAGTGTGGAGTTTTTCATCTTCCAATGGGAGAAGACTGTTTTGCAATTGAGAGTACCTCTGCCAGTGAAGAACTGTGGAAAAGGCTGATTCCGAGTTGTGCCCTAGTAAATGTTTTCAGAATATTTTTCTAGGCAGCTGGGGACCAGAGTGTTTTGAATAGCTTGTTAAACAGACTTTTAAGAGGTATACCCAATTAGCACTACTGAGTAGTATTTAGATGTTGACTAGATTCATGGGACTATGCTGGAAAATAAATTGCAAACTCAAGTGTGACATTTTAAACTAGCTTTTGGTCCTTAAAACCACTTTGCCTGAGCTGGAGACAGGCAGTTTCTCCCTTCTTTTTCTGGCCTGGTCACCAGGCTTTTGAGCTCTAGGCTGGCCTTCCCAACACTCAAACATATTCCTTTTATAGAAATGAAAGTACCTGGCCTCTATGATGCATAACTGTGAGTCATCCAGTGGATATTGAAGAACTCCAAAAACATGCTTCAAGATAGTTTTTCCACTTTGTTCCAGAGCACAGTCTAAATTTGGACTCATTGGAAATGGAAGTGAAAGGCCCCAATGGAACCCTTCTGGTTGCTGCCTTCTTTGAGTTGCTGTGGGGGGTGGGCAGGGACAGACAGCCTTACCCTGCTCAGAGGCACTGGGTTTCTTGCATTCATTTCTGAATAAGTCAGCCTCTCATTTGCACATTAGTGACCAATTTCTTTCTTTCTTTCCTTCTGCCTGCCTGCCTGCCT
>NW_012104754.1:1883519-1951074 GCF_000951045.1 Mandrillus leucophaeus | reverse complement strand
CTTCCTTCCTTCCTTCCTTCCTTCCTTCCTTCCTTCCCCTCTCTCTTTCTCTCTCTCTCTTTCTCTCTCTCTCTCTCTTTCTCTTTCTCTCTTTCTTCTTTCTGTTTCTTTTGAGGTGGAATCTTACTTTGTCACCCAGGCTGGGGTGCAGTGGTACGATCTTGTCTCACTGCAACCTCCGCCCCCCTGGTTCAAGCGATTCTCTTGCCTCAGCCTCCCGAATAGCTGGGATTATAGGTGCATGCCACCATGCCTGGCTGATTTTTGTATTTTTAGTAGAGACGAGGTTTCATCATGTTGGCCAGGCTTGTCTCGAACTCCTGACTTCAGGTGATCCATCCGTCTCAGCCTCCCAAAGTGCTGGGATTAAAGGCGTGAGCCACCACGCCCGGCTAGTGATCAATTTCTAATGATTGAGACTCTTGAGCACAATGCCACATGATTTTGTCATGCTAGTGTGAACCAATATCCTGTTCCCATGGTGGATAATATTAATGTTTAGTAATATTTGTGCAAATTAGATAGGGCATAAGGGCTTGGTTGGTAATACCAAGATATGTAAACGTGGGGAAGTCTTGTGATGAAAAAGTTACTTGTCCAGAGCAGCCTAAGGTGATGAACCAGAACCTGATGCTAGGATTTTAGGGAATGTCGGTTTTGGTCTCTCTTATGTGCCTAGTAATAGTGTTGACTGCAATAAGTTGATAAGTACTAAAATGTATTGTATTTTCCCCCACTCCACTGTTTCAGAATGCAGTGTATAGCGTTAGCAAGGACTACAGATCTAACGCCCAGCCAACAGTTAACGGGAGATAAAGATTTTTACAAAAAAGCGGAAGTTGCTAGATGGTTTTTGTTGTTTTGTTTTGTGTTTTTGATGGTTGGGACCCTAAGGTACAGAGAAAATTGTCAGTCTTTTCTGTATCACTGAGAAATTGTAAACATCTGTGTTGTGGGCTTTGTTTATTTTTATTCCCTGCAGTCCTTACCATGATATCTGCCCCATAATTGACTCTCAGTCAGAGAGTACCTTTGACTCTGTTTTTGAAAATCGCTGTACAAAGGAGTATGTCTTAACAGTCCCAGGCCATCCTATTTAAGTAAGTTCTATTTCTTCCGTTTGTAAATTTTTGAACTTAAGAGCAAAAGCGAATATTTCTAACAAGATTTGACCTGTGGATTTTTAAGTAGATACCACATAAAAGTCCAATTAAGTAAAAGGTGATATGAATGTTTATTTTGTGTGGAGTACTTTAAGTGATTATTGTTATTTAGGTTTTGTGTTCTGTGGCGTTTCCTCATTATTAAAGTAATGTATTTGTTTACAAAACTGACAAAATGAGACATATGGGAGGGGAGGAAGGAATTATTAACATAATAGGAGAAAGGGCTTTCTTACAGGGATAAATATGTTTTGTCACTGAAGTTTTTATTTGTTCTGTCACTGAGCCAGTCTTTATTGAGTTAGAAGCAGACTGCTCTATTAAATTTGCCGATGGGAAACCTGGATGTCTTTGCTTTTCTCCTTGCCCGCCGAGGAGTTAGATTAGAACGTCTTCAAGATGGGCTGTAACTTTTGAATAGTGAACACAGATTTTATAATATCCACTGGTGTTTTATTCATCACATCTGCCAGTTTACCTAAAATTAAAATTTTGAAAACCATTTTTTGTGGAAAGGACAAATCGCGTACTTGTTGGAGTTCTGGGCTGAATATTTTGTGATGTGGTTTTCAAGTGATCTTAGAATAATTATGATGCCAGCTAACTGTCCTTGAGTGCCAACGCTGCCATGTACTGTTCTCATTGCCTGTATTACTTATTTAGTAAATGTAATATTTTCTCCATTTTACAGATGAGAAAACTGAGGTACAGAGAGATTGGTTAAGTAGCCCAAAGTACAGAGTTAGTTAAGGGACGGGGTGGTTTGAACCTAGTTCTTGCCTAGTTCTTGCCTATTCTCTTAACCACTTAGCTATAACTGTTGTTAACTAAGTAATATAGTAGACATGAGTATAATTTAACACAATTTGTCTTTTATATGACTTACGAAATTAGCCCCGTGGGTTTACTTTCAATGTCTTATACATACTAAAGTTATGAAAAGTGTTTCTACTTTTGAATGATTTTTCTTTCCTTATTTTCATTGTTTTCCCCTGCACCATTGCTGATAACCTTACAAATAAGGATTGTGAAAGACAGGAGGAAGATAAGCATGCCAGTCATAAGTTTTGGTTCTATTCAGTTTTCCTCTTTGACCCATTGGTGCTTTTCAGCTTTCCCACTATAATTCCTCATTAATTTCCAGGTTTGTCCCGTGCATCAAATTCTATGGTTTATAGTGTAGTTTTCTGCCTTTTAACCTGGGAACTTTTGGGTGGGGAGAATATGGTGATGTAGTTCAAGTCAAAATACTAGAATATGAATACTTTCAGAAGCCCATACACTTGTGTGCACATTAACTGTGTTTTTAGCAGTTGAGCTTTGGTCCATTGTAGTGATAATGTTTTTCCATGAGTAATTCTTGAATGCTGGTCTTGGGTTTTTACCACAGATGTTACAGGTTTGGCCATGGCTCTGTCTAGAAAAACTCATACAAATTGCCAGTTTGGTATGTGCATTAAGGAATCACATTGCTTTTTAATTGTATTTATTTCTATTTTTAGTATTTGAACTTTAAAATACTGTAGTGGTATTGTAAAAATGTATCTATATGTTATCCTACACTAAGCCTAAGCTTTAATGAGGATTTTGGTACATGACTCTCCTGAACTTGGAGCATTTGTCCACTTTTGAATACATGTAGAACTTTGGTGCTTCTGTCCCCATGGTTTGATGAAGTACCTAATACCTTGAATGCGATATTTCTTATCAAATTTTGAATGAAATTACTAGCTTAAATGTAAGTGAAATGTTTGTGAAATTTTCATCACCTTTGAAACACCCATTATTTCTATAGAATTGGATTGTGGGGGGTGGCAAAAAGGGTTAATCCCCCCAAATACAAATATAGCAGTTCCTGTTTATCATAAAGTAAATGTGTGGCTTGGGAGAATGTGTTGGATAATTCTCTTCTTAGGTTGTACATATATGACCAAGGCACTGGATAAATTCACATCTGAGTATAGTTTATTTTCATGCCCTTAGGAACGTATTTAGTACTGTTTCTGCCAGTCTAAGCCTTAAAAGGGACTGTAGCTCATTTGGTATTGCTGAGAGCTGAGGAGCTGCTGTTCTGAACATCTTCGTTTTATTTTAACTTTTTTTTTTCAAGATGGGGTGGGATTTTGCCATGTTGCCCAGGCTGGAGTGTGGTGGCCTGATCATAACTTATTGCAGCCTTGACATCCTGAGCTCAACCTGTCTCAGTTTCCCCAGTAGCTGGAACTATAAGTGCATCCCACCATGCCCAGCTAATTTTTTTTTTTTTTTTTTTTTGAGACGGAGTCTCGCTCTGTCGCCCAGGCTGGAGTCTGTCTCTTATACACATCTAGATGTGTATAAGAGACAGGGTCTCGATCTCCTGACCTCGGCCTCCCAAAGTGCTGGGATTACAGGCTTGAGCCACCGTGCCCGGCCCATGCCCAGCAAATTTTTAATTTTTTGTAGAGATGGGGTCTTGCTGTGTTGTCCAGGCTGGTCTCAAACTCCTGGGCTCAAACACTCCTCCCGCCTGGACTTCCCAAAGTGTTGGGATTACAGGTGTGAGCTACCTTGCCTGGCATATCTTCAGAAGATCATTCATATCTAGCGCAGACAGTTGACCTTTTTATAGTCAACAGAGCTGGTTTGTACAGGTGATTGTAAGGGGGTCTATGGAGATGGAAAGTTACAGGTTCTGTCTAGTACAGGCTACTAGTTTTTGAATAGAGGGAGAGAAATCTATTCCAAAGGAATTGCTTCCTCAATCCCCACTGGCCGCTGCTCGTGCGGTGCCAGGCAACAGGGTGGACTACAGGGGCAGGCAGTCCAGCTGCACAGCCATTCAGTGAGCAGGAGTCTTTGTGCAGACAAGGCCGAAGCGATGGCAGAGCTAACAGCAAACTCAGACAATCTGAAAAAGAGAAAAAATCCAGAAAAATCAACCACATATGCAAATACTGAAAACTATTTTTGGTGAACCCCTTTGTGCATAAGAGATCATTTACAAAATATGTGTGTGCGAGATAAGTCTATTCCTGTAAAGAAATCTGAGTCAGTCTGAGGAGAGTGCAGTTGGCACTGTGGAAGCGTCATGCTTGTGGCCGTTCCTGCCTGTTTAAATGATTCAGGCCCATGAGATGTCTGTATAAAGAATGCTTTAAGTTGTCTTCTCTGACTGCCCCTTATTCACTTAAAGACAGACTCCTATGACCGGGGCAACGACTTGTGG
This sequence comes from Mandrillus leucophaeus, assembly GCF_000951045.1. Taxonomy (NCBI): domain Eukaryota; kingdom Metazoa; phylum Chordata; class Mammalia; order Primates; family Cercopithecidae; genus Mandrillus; species Mandrillus leucophaeus. The sequence goes on along the minus strand of NW_012104754.1, from coordinate 1,946,703 downwards.
AGCTTCTAGTCCTTTGCAAATACCAAGCTGTCCTGTCTTAGAAGAGCTGACTAAATTTAAAAAAATTCCACCTCAAGAAGAACTGAATGGCTGTTCTGCTGTCCTCAGAAGTATCTCGGGACAAATTTACATACACACCCCTTCATCTGACACCTGTGGCTTTTACAAAGAAAGCCAGATAAGGGATAGTCATTTAGTCAGTTCATACCCACACAAGCACTTCTAGGATTTCCCTCCTGTGTTAGGTAATGAGGCCCTCCCCTGAGATTGATATGTGTATATAATTAATAACTAGCCCAGCATGTTCTCCAAGGGGGCAGTGGCAGGAGGAATACCACAGCCTCTGCTGTGACCCCCCCCCCCCAGTGTCTCTTTATTCTCTGTGCAGTCCTCAGTGGGAGGGACATGGGACATGTGGCTCACAGTATATTGACCCCCTGTTCATTGCATGGCTGGGTCTGGTTCCCACCTAGTGGGTCAAGGCTGGTATATTAAAGTTCTGATGTTACGTCTCAAAAAGACCAGTTTGACCTAGTTGGAGCATGTATATATAAATTTGTGTGTGTGTATAGCATTCTATACTCACAAACGTGTAAGTGATTTTTCTAGGAATTAATGAGAAGTAAAGGCCAGGCACAGGGGCTGCACCTGTAATCCCAGTGCTTTGGGAGGCTGAGGCAGGAGGATTGCTTGGGGTCAGGAGTTTAAGACCAGCCTGGGTAGCATAGCTAGGCTCTCTTTCTACAAAAAAATGAAAACATTTAGCTGGCCACGATGGCACGTGCCTTTAGTCCCAGCTGTGTCACTCCATACACTCCAGCCTGGGTGACAGAGCAAGATCCTGTTTCTTTAAAAAAAAAAAAAAAAAAAAAAAGGTAGTAGTAGTAGGCCGGGTGCAGTGGCTCAAGCCTGTAATCCCAGCACTTTGGGAGGCCGAGACGGGCGGATCACGAGGTCAGGAGATCGAGACCATCCTGGATAACATGGTGAAACCCCGTCTCTACTAAAAAATACAAAAAACTAGCCGGGCGAGGTGGCGGGCGCCTGTAGTCCCAGCTAGTCAGGAGGCTGAGGCAGGAGAATGGCGGGAACCCGGGAGGCGGAGCTTGCAGTGAGCTGAGATCCGGCCACTGCACTCCAGCCTGGGCGACAGTGAGACTCTGTCTCAAAAAAAAAAAAAAAAAAAAAAAAAAGTAGTAGTACATCTTTTACTCCTGTTTTTAGAATGGGCACAGCAAACTGTCCACTTATTTTCATCATTAACATATGGAATGTAATTTATGATATTTTCTTAGAGAAGATTAAAATCATAGGTAAAGTGAATAGGGAAGTTAATTCCGATACTAAAGTTGACAGTAATCAGAACTTAGAGAAGTAAGCCACAGCCAGTCAGGAAAATTGCAGAATGGAAAAGATGATTATTAGTAAAGAGTTCTTGTGGTTCTTAATTGTCTTCATGAACCTAGTGGCTCTGCTGCTTCACCAGAAAACTCTGATTTTGTTGATTAATCTTTTTGTATTCAGTAACAACTCTAAATGGCTGATTTGTTGTTTAATGTTTTCTATTTTTCTTTTTTATACCAAGCAAATTAGGAGATGCTGGCATATTAAAGATGTGAAGAAAAATAAAAGGAATTCAGAAAGAATGATATATCTAATATCCAGGAGACAATGTAGTTGCATCAATTGTGTTGTAAAGAAGAATATATCTACCATTAGTAATGGCAATGACAGTAATGATGACAATAATAAAGATTGCGTTGAGCTATATATACATTATCTCATTCCAGTATAAAAGAAGTGACCCCAGCAACTTCTTGGATGCCAAGGAGGTTTCCAAATTATTTGTTTTACAAACTCTTACTTTATTCCTCTCCGCCTCCGCCTCCTCCGCCGCCGCCACCCCCTCTTCCTCCTCCTCCTCCTCCTCCTCCTCCTTTTTTTCCCCAAGGACAGAGTCTTGCTCTGTCACCCATGGTGGGGTGCAGAGGCGTAATCTTGCCCCACTGCAACTTCTACCTCCTGTGCTTCAGTGATCCTTGCACCTTAGCCTCCTGAGTAGCTGGGACTATAGGTGTATGTCCACCTGTAGTGGATGCACGCCCAGCTGATTCTTTAAATTTTTTGTAGAGACAAGGTCTCACTATATTGCCCAGGTTGGTCTCCAGTCCCTGGGCTCAAGTGATCCTCCCACTTCGGCTTCTCAGCGTATTTTTAAGAATGAGAGGGATGCTATTAATACTATCAGTATGCTGGGATAACAGGTGCCTATAAGGCAGTTGATAAAAAGAATATAATGGGACCCTACTTATTCACTAAACAAATGTCCTTGAACATTTACAGGTCAAGAACACAAGAGAGGAAGGTCTGCCTAACAAGTGAAGTACATCAACTCACTGACTTACTCTGGGTTGCTATTAAATTGGATTAAAATTCTATGTAGACATTACCTAGCCTCAGAGTTGAATTTGGACTACCCTTAAAATAAAAAAATTCTTAAATCTTTAGTGTGATATCTATTAATTTTTATGATGATTTACAAATTAGAAATGATTACTTTGCAAGTCATAGTTTATTTTGAAGATAAAAAGAGTGATTATAGTTAAGGAAAAATGCCATATATGGCATTGTTCTTTTCTTAACAGCTTATGAAATTTGGAAAACTGGGTATTTTAGAAAGCTTTCTCCTGTTGGCTGCAATGAAGTGGAGATCCTGCAGGGAAGAAACTCAGATATGTTGATAATTACTCTAATTATGAGAGTTCAGATTTGGAAAATTGTCTGAAAATCTGTGTTGCCATGCAGTTTCTGATAGTAATAATTTTGAATTAATATTTATTGTGTGATGCATATTTTTGATAAAAGTGTTTTAATGCAGTTATTAAAATATGTAGTAGAGTAATAGTGAAGCAATATATCATGACACAAAAGGATATTCACTATAAGTAAGTATATCAGGCAGTTAAAAAACAGCATTATTATTTGTTTTCATTTTTTGTTTTAGGAAAAATGTACCTGTGGGCACACATATACAGATAAAATTCTGCAAGGATATTTTACTAAATTTAAATGCTTATTTGAGGATTAATGGAATTTAATTTTATCCCCTTGTAACTAATAAATTGACCATATTTTCCGTTCAGTTTTACTTTAAAAATAAAAACATAAACATTAACCTGTTTCCTTTTATAGAAGTGCTGGTGTGTATTCTGAAGCTGACTATTTTTTTTTTATGTTCAAGATAGTGTTTTCAAGTAATGGAATCATTCCGTCATCTCACTCTTAGGGTCAAAAATAAGGGGTCACTATATGTCCTCTAGAAAATGTTTTGTAACCAGTTAGGCAGCCATGTGGTTGGCAAATGTTACAACAGTTCAGATCCGTTTTTGTTTTATAGGTCTCTGCAAAGCCAGCTGTTAGAGAGTATCTCACTGGACACTTCCTTTGATTATTTCCACATATATTTATGTGACTAATTTATGTGGAACTGGAGAATAAGACCTCACATACATTCTTACAGCCTCCAAAAATATTACACGTGATGGCAATGATGATGAGGATGCTGACCTTACTGTAGATAACAGTGACCGTTTGCTGTGTGTTCGTGCGCCTGGTACAGACTCTGCCCCCAAGTCCTTATCTGGTCCTTTCACTAGACTTAGTAGTCTGTCTTTATCTTCCGGTAGTTTCTCCGTATTCTCAGCAAGGCAGCTCGTTCCATCAGCAGTTCTCCTGGCCTGTCCAAACCCTCCATGTGATGAGTCTTCTTCAGGTTCAGGGACATAGACATAGCTTCTGTCCACTCAAATGTTGAACATCCCTGCATTGTCAAAACCGGCAAGTATGGTACCCATTACTCGGTACCTGTCTACCCATAGAAGTTCCTTTAAAAAAAGAGCTGTCTGTTTACTACTTCATGGCATGTAGTTTTATACATTGACCTGCTTCATATTATTTTGTCTTACAACTTGATGTCTAGATATGTAAGCAGGTGGGAGTAGATTTTTTCTTTTGTATTTTTGCTCTCTTTTTCTCTGTAAAGTTTTTAAATAGAAATAAAATACATAAGGCTCATATTATGTGATCTCTTGTTGGCAGTATAAAAGGTTTCATAATCATTGTTTTCTTTCTTTCTTGTTATACAGGTGCTCCATTCGGTGAAGAGGTGGAGAAGGGTGAAGGATTTAAGGACTTGATTTGTTTTTAAGTTAAATATTAGGTTGCTAGATATCTCAGGATATCTAGCTAGTAACTTAGCTTTTGAAATTCAGTGAAATCCGTTTTTTAAGGGAGGGATGTTGTTCCAGGAATTTTGCTGAAATAAACAGTATACAGAGGCATATCTCTGAATATTTAGTCATTGCCAGTGGCAAAGTTGGCAATGCTAAATAATTTGTGGTATATTTAATAGAGGAATAGTGTATAGCCTTTGTAGATAATGATTTAGGTCTGTATTTATTTTTACAGAAAGGTAACCACATGCACACATATATGCATCCATCTTTTTATTTTGAAATAATTTCAGTCTTAAAAATAGTTACAAAAATTACACAAAAACTTCTACATACCTTTTACTCAGATATCTTACATGTTAATATTTTGTCATTTGTTATACCACTTATACCCTTCTTTCTGTATTTGTACATGTATCACCTAGATAAACTTTTTTTTCTGAAACATTTATAATTAAGGCAGACATAATACTTCTTTTACCTTTAAATATTTTAATGTATTTTTTTTTTTAATCAAGGACATTCTCTTCTGGCAGTAAAATGATCATAATTGGGAATACCACATTCATTCAATGCGGTTATCTCATTTGCAGACTTTATTCCGATCTTGCCAGTTGCCCATTAATGTTCTTTATTTCGTGCAGTATCCATTCCAGGAGCACATATTGCATTTAGTTGCAGCCCTCTTTAGTCTTTTTTAGTCTGGAAAAGCTATTCAGTCTGTCAGTTAGGACCTTCACAGTTTTGAAGAATACAATCTAGTTAATTCTAGCTAGTTTGTTGAAGACCCTTAATTTGGATTGGTGTGGTATTTCCTTGTGATGTGAGTGGGAATACTGCAGAAGGGTGGTACTGTGCTCTCTGTGCATTCTGTCAGGCAAGCTCTTGATATGCCTGTCCTGTGGCTGATGACATTAACTTTGGTCACGTAGTTAAGATGGTAACCCCAATTCCATTGTCAAATTGATAACTCTTTTCTTTGTAATGAAGTATCTTGAGATTTTCTGTGAACGTATGTAAGTATCTTATTCCTCATCACACTTTTACCCATTAATTTTGTACTCATTCATGATTTTTGCCTGAACCAGTTGTTAGTGTGGTGTTCGTCAAATGGTAATTTTTAAATTCTTCCACTTATTCCACTTTTGTAGTTTGAGTCCTACTGTAAGGAAGAACTTTCCCTTCGCATTGACTTAATTGTTCAGAACAGGCTCATAGGTCCTTATTTGATTCTGCTAATTGTGATCTTTCATTATCATGATTGATTGGATTGCTCCGATTGTTCCCAGCTGGCCAGCAGGGACAGTTCAGGCTGTGCCTGGTCCTGTCTTTTTCCGAGCCTTTGCTTATTTTTTTTTGTCTGTTCTGTTTCATTGTGGGGGTGGGGAGGAGCGCAGTTGTGGATTGTTTTACTAGATTTTATCCAGATTTTTCTCCATATCTGTACTTGTATAAATTTTAAAAACTGAGCATTATTTAGATGTTTATGATGGTTGCCTTTGGGTTGTGGAATTACTGATTATTCTAATTTGTTTTTCTGGAAAAAAAATTAGCCATCTAGCACATATATTACTTATATCAAGGAAGAAAGGCTTTTTAAAAACCTTGCAAAGATTTGTTGTGAGGGTAGGCACGCTGGCTGACGCCTGTAATCCCAGCACTTTGGGAGGCTGAGGCAGGGTGGATCACCTGAGATCAGGAGTTTGAGACCGTCCTGGCCAACATGGTGAGACCCCATCTCTACTAAAAATACAAAAATTAGCTGGGCATAGTGGCGTGTGCCTGTAATCGCAGCTACGCGGGAGGCTGAGACAGGAGAATCGCTTGAATCTGGGAGGTAGAGGTTGCAGTGAGCTGAGATCACACCACTGCACTCCAGCCTGGTCAACAGAGCCAGACTCTGTCTCAAAAAAGAAAAAAAAAAATTGTTGTGAGTGGTGGAAATCACGTGCCTCTAAACCTGACTGAGATTATCTTGTGTTTTGCGCCTGTCATTTGAGAGCATTCATGTTTTCCAGCACACATCATATGTGAAATGGAGCACTGCCACTAAATGCTAATCTAATGACTTGAAATCATTATTCTACCTTTAGAAGTTGGGAAGTCATTATAACCTGTGCTCTCCCCTTTTCTTAAGGCAGATGAGGCACCTGTTGCCTGCGAAGTTAGGTGACTTGCCCAAAGTCGCAGAGTTAATTGAGCATATAGATGTTCTAGCTTGGAGTCCAATGTTCTTAGAAAATTCTTAATAATGTTTTGTGTGTTTGTTAACTGCCTTCTAATGACCAGATACCGAATGAAGTTGTTTTTTGTTTTTTTGTTTGTTTGTTTTTGAGATGGAATCTCGCTCTGTCGCACAGGCTGGAGTGCAGTGGCACAATCTCAGCTCACTGCAAGCTCCGCCTCCCGAGTTCATTCACACCATTCTCCTGCCTCAGCCTCCCGAGTAGCTGGGACTACAGGTGCCTGCCACCACGCCCGGCTGATTTTTGTATTTTTAGTGGAGACGGGGTTTCACCTTGTTAGTCAGGATGGTCTCGATCTCCTGACCTCGTGATCCGCCCGCCTCGGCCTCCCAAAGTGCTGGGATTACAGGCTTGAGCCACCGCGCCCGGCCTCAAGACTGATTTTTAAAGCAGTCATATCATTAGTCAGGGCTTTTGGTTGCAAGCAGTCAAAACTGTCTCTAGCCAATGATAATCATTTCATATCGCAACAGTAGTATTTATTTGCCAAGAACTATGAGGAGTCTGAGCTTCTTTACTCTATTTGCAAGCTAGGTTAACCTGCCTTAGTTTGCTGGCAAAAAACATGAGACTCCTGGGTCAGAGACAGAGGACTTTATTACTCACAGTGGTAATAGTAGTCATGATCAGCATTTGTTTTTTGCACCAGTTCTTCAAGCCCTGATTCTCACAGGGCGACTTGCGGAAGGCCAGTTGTGCACACACAGTGGGTTGCATTACAGGAAAGGAACCCTGAATATAAGGTACCCCAATCTCTTATACTGGACTGCAAGCATGCCTGCTTTTTGTTCTTAAGGGAGATGCTGTCTCTGTCTTCCAGGTCTGTAAGCATACTTGCTCTTTTCTCTGGAGGAAGACACTATCGCTAAGTCTATTCACTATAAAAATATCCTTGTAATGATAGTCCAGAACAAAGATACTCATTGCCTCTGCTTAAATCATGTACAGAATTGCAAGAGACCCATGGAGAATTATCTACCAACAATATGCATCATAGAAATTTAGAAAACAGAAGAAGATAAGTCTCTACAGTCCTACCACTCTTACTGTTAAGGTTTTTGAAATACATAGAGTTTTAGCCATAAATATAATTGATTTCATATAGCATGTATTTTATAAAAATTGGTTTATACTGTACATTCTGTCTTGTGATGTGATGTTTTTCACCTGCCACTGTACCATGCCCGTTTCCCTCTCTCTGCTGCCTGTGTTCTTCTTGATGTGGCGAAGCGCCTTTGCCCAGTCTTCTGTTCCCTTGCGCCTTGCTCTCTGCCTAGCATTTAATTGTGCTAAGTATAGAATCAGAGTTTTAGAGATTGAAGAGCAGAGATTTCAGATCATCTGGTCCAACCTTTTCATTTAACATGTGTGTTAACTTTCTCATTTAATATAATTACATTTCACTGAGACCTTCTGGAACCAACAAGAAAACCTTAATATGGAACTGCAGTGGTGGGAATTTGGGGCATTGGAAGAAGTTGGGTTGGCAACATTGCTTGGGTGATTCCCTTGCTAACATTGTACTGTAAGTGTGAGGGCCTTTGCATTAGATTGACTGGGCTCTGTAAACCTGAGCCTCATTCTTAGAACCTCTTGAGCCCCTTGATATTGCCCAGCCAAGTCCATAGTGACTGCAGGGGCTGAACTTCGAGGGCCACTTTTGCTTATAGCCATCACCTGAGAGCCCCTCCTGAATCAGACTGGCCACGTGGGGCCAAATGGCCTTGGGAAGTACTTGCCCCAAAGAGAGTTTTAAAAATTATTCTGTCAATCTGACTCAATTCCTTATAGATAGTAGCTAGATAGTTTGTTTCCAGGCATATATTTTCTTGGAGTTTATTAAAAACAATGGAAAAATCTTATCTTAAAAGTACCTCTTGGGGCTGGGCACGGTAGCTCACGCCTGTAATCCCAGTACTTTGGAAGGCTGAGGTGGGCAGATCACCTGAGGTCAGGAGTGTAAGACCAATCTTGCCAACATGGTAAAACCCCGTCTCTACAAAAATACAAAAATTAGCCGGGCATGATGGCAGGTGCCTGTAATCCCAGCTACTCGGGAGACTGAAGCGGGAGAATTGCTTGAACCCACTGCATCCCAGCCTGGGCGACAGAGTGGGACTCAAGAAAAAAAAAGAAAAAAAGAAAAAAGCACCTCCCTAACACTGCAGCTCAAAGTGTTAAGTAGTCATATTTCTAGATTGCATTGAAAGCAGTTGTGAAGTATTTATAGTAATGGAATTTGCCTTGCTTAAAAAAATTCAGGACCATGAGATTTTGGATTATTAATGCGGAACTGCTAAATAATTTTTTGAATGGTAGCTTTCTTTCAAAAGCCACAAAGCTGTGTTATCTTGCTTTTAAGAAAATATTCTTTGTTGAGTGACTTAAGCTTATTAGTTCTTGGAAAATTTTAAGGATGTACTGCCTTAAAACAGTAAAACAAGTTCCAGTTTTTTGTACTGAGAAGAAACTGTTGTCACTAAGGATCAGCTCTGCTCCTGGTGTCCGTGGGCTTTTGGAGAGGATGGCAGAGAAGCTTGTTGGGCCTGTGGCATTCTGCATCCTCATGACCATCTCCTTTTTCTGTTCCCTGCCCCTCTCCCCTTTCTTTTCCCCTCCCCTTTTATCCTAAAGCAGAGGATTTATAGAATGGTGGTGTTTACTACCAAAGCTTTGCTAGTCTTGAAGCAAGCCTAATTTCCAGGTGGCGTCTTGAGAGTTATCTTGTCCTGGGTCCAACCATTGTCAGACCTTGGTTTCTTCAGTTGGACATAAGGCTGTACCTGTTCCAAGACAGGGAGTTGGGGAGGAGGGGTCAGGGCCAGGTCTGTTAGAATGAGCGGAGACAGACTTAGAAGAGAGAACGTAGACAGCATTCTCTCTGTGGAGTGTTCAAGGCCAATGGTTGTGATTAGGAGGCCTGGCTGAAGTAGCGTCACCAGCTCTCTACTGACTATACCAGGGTTGTGTGATTTTAGTGTCCTGGCCACTGGACAGCGGTTCAGACTTGGGCTTCTGCCCTGCAAGAGAGTGGGAGAACCAACCAGGACAACAGTGTCCTCTGGGTGCCAGGCATTATGTACTAGGATCTTGGCCTACTGTGCCATTCAGCCAGGTGGCCATGCTCTGGCCCTCCCCTCCCTGCCATCCATTATGTGCCTCCATTCTTCTCAGGGCCCTTCCCTTCCCCATGAATCCCCACCCTGAGGTCGTGCTTCAGTGCTGCCTGCTCGAGAGAAGGCTTCCTACCTGCACCCGTGATGTAAGTCCCCCCAGATGCTTTCCACCATCCTGTCCCTTGTCTGTAATTGCACTTGTCACTTGAACGGAATCCTAATTGTGCTGATTACATGTTTAATTTTGGTCTCCCCTGTAAGACAGGCATGCTTTTTGAAGACAGGGACCGGATGTCATTCACATCTGTGCTCCCAGGGTCTAATACATAATGTGCATTGTAAGTATTCAGTACGTACTTGTTGAGTAAATGGATTGGGTTTGGCATTTTCCCCCATTGGACCTGGATGGACCTGGAAATTGGTGGACTGAGCCTGCAAGTAGAGGTTAAAGGACCTCACAACTGTAGAGTGGCTGGTGAAGGCAGATAAAGTGCAGTGAGGGAAGGAGTCATTGCTGTTGTTCTGTTCGTAGCGCAGACTAAAGCTACTTACGGAAATATACGACTCCTACTCTTAGTTTCTGCTTTGCTGTGGTTACTGCTGTTGTCTAGCATAAGCATATAAACAAATCACTGGCTTAGCGAGTTAATTTTTCTTCTCTTTTGTTAAACAGCTGAGTTTTTGCTGTTTTCAAAGATAGCCAAAAATTCCATGTTCATGTTTAAATGATTTAGAAAAATCATTTTTCTTTCAAAAATAACAGTATATAAAAATAAAACATTCTTGGCTGGGCGTGGTGGCTCATGCCTGTAACCCAGCACTTTGGGAGGCCAAGGCAGGCGGATCACCTGAGGTCGGGAGTTCGAGACCAACATGGAGGAGAAACTCCGTCTGTACTAAAAATAGAAACATTAGCCGGGCGTGGTGCCATGTTCCTGTAATCCCAGCTACTTGGGAGGCTGAGGCAGGAGAATTGCTTGAACCCGGGAGGCGGAAGTTGCAGTGAGCCGAGATCACATCACTGCACTCCAGCCTGGGCGACAAGAGCAAAACTCTGTCTCAAAATAAATAAATAAATAAATAAATAAATAAAATAAACAAACATCTTATCTATTTTTTTAGAGTAATTTAAGAAGATTCTGCTTCTTGTTTCACCTTATAACAAAAGTACAATACGAGTTAAAATCACACCTTGGTTATAGCAGCTTTTTTTAAAAAATTAAAACACACTTTTAAATAGGCATTCCAGCACTAAGTTGATTACAGATAAATACGCAGCATTTTTAGTGAAATACTTTGTTAAGGTTATATCATCCGGTTTTAAGAGCATTTGGCAGCGTTGATTGCTAACTTTGAGGATTACGTGTAGTTATTCTGATAACAGAAACTTTTCCTGGTGGGTAGGAGGCAAGCCATGGTCTAAGATGATCCTTTATCTGGATAAAAGGAGAGATTTTAAAAATTACTTCGCTTAGATTTACTTGGAAATATTAATGAATTTGTTCTGTTCATTTGTTAACTCTGAATTAATTGCTCATTTTTTAAACACTAAGTTGTCTGTGAGTCACAGGCCTACATTTATATAAAAGCAAAAATACAGAAATGATTAAAGATCTGGGCCCCAGGAAATAGGTGGGCCTGAATGGCAGTCACATTTACTTGGCTTTGACGGTTTAAAAAAAAAAAAGGTGAAAATAAAAGTTCTGTTATCAGCTTGTGAAAGTAGCATATAGCACACAGATAACCCAGCATTGCTAGGCAGTTCTAAGGACCCGTACCAGGCTTGTCCAACCCATGGCCCAACACAAATTCATAAACTTTCTTAAAACATGAATTTTTTCATGATTTTTTGTTTGTTTTAGCTCATCAGCTATCATTAGTGTTGGTGTATTTTATGTGTGGCCCAAGACAATTCCTCTTCTTCCAGTGTGGCCCAGGGAAGCCAAAAGATTGGGCACTCCTGACCTACTCTGAGCAAGTTGAAGTGATTTTCAATACTGTAGCTCATGTTGTGATTACCAGTATCGCCATTCGATACGGTTTGGCGGTGTCCAAACCCAAATCTCATCTTGAATTGTAGCTCTCATAATTCCCACATGTTGTGAGAGGGACCTGGTGGGAGATCACTGAACCTTTGGGGTGGTTTACCCCGTACTGTTCTCGTGGTGGTGAATAAGTCTCATGAGATCTGATGATTTTATAAGTGGTTTCCCCTTTTGCTTGGTTCTCATTGTCTCTTGTCTGCCGCCAAGACGTCTGTGACTGACCCCTTCCTGTACTCTGTACAAGGGGCCTCGCTCCCCTGGCAGTGAGATGTGCCTTTCACCTTCCGCCCTAATTGTGAGGCCTCCCCAGCCACGTGGAACTGTGAGTGCATTAAACCTCTTTCTTTATGAATTACCCAGTCTCGTGTATGTCTTCATCAGTCACGTGAAAAAGAACTAATACACCATTCCGGTCATTTATAATTTTTATTTTTGCTTTTACTTATAATTTTTAAGATCCACTCAGTCAGCCTACAGTCATGAGAAATGATAAGCTGTTATCTTTTGAGCCATGATAAGTTTTATGGTGGCTCGTTTTGTAGTAATTAGATACCTGATACATCAGGTATATTGATAACTTTTTAAAAAATGGAGTAACCAAGTTTGATTATTCTGTTTATGTATATTTGGCACTGAATAATTTAGTTATTTCCTGAACTCTAATCTGTTCCTAAAAAATAATGACTTACTGCATTAAGGATTTTTCCAAGGAATGTCCCATAGGCTATAACAGGCAATTTGAAAAGAGAGATTCCAGAAGGCCTTGAGTCCTGGCAGCGTTCCTATAGTATGTGTTTAAGTAAGTCTGTAGCATCCCAAGGTGATTACTTTTTGGTGTCTTAAAAGTAAAGCAGCTTCATTCCTTGTGTTCAGAAACATTTCCCCCCAAGGACTACAAAAGCCTTACAAAACATCATCGTCATTCTTACAGTATTTTTAGAACCAAGTAGGAAGGTAATTTTTTTTTACAGACCATGTTTTCTGGTCAGCTATTTCTGGTTTTGTACTTAATAATGAAATAAGCATATTAAGACAAAGATCTTATGTTCACCTGTAAGTTTTATGGAAATGACCTTTTTATATTCTTAGAATAAAAAGTAACAAATTCTAAGAAACAGTCTTTAAAAAAATGTATGTACTAGTCCCAGCTACTCGGGAGGCTGAGGCAGGAGAATGGCGTAAACCCGGGAGGCGGAGCTTGCAGTGAGCTGCGATCCGGCCACTGCACTCCAGCCTGGGCGACAGAGCGAGACTCCGTCTCAAAAAAAAAAAAAAAAAAAAATGTATGTAGTAACTGTCCAGTGTGGCGTTCAGTGCCCTCAAGCATGGGAATCGAGCCCTTGACGGGTGTCTGTGACTGACCCTTTCCTGTACTCTGTACAAGGGAGCCTCGCTCCCCTGGCAGTCACCTGCCCCTTGCTAGGTACTGAAGCTGTACAAAGCCTAGTCCTTTTCTCAGCAGACCCAGGAAGGGGTGGGGGTAGGCTGATGGCTTATTAGAGAAACACAGCAGGAATAGCATGTAAAATTCGAGGGGGATAGTGAGCTCTTGTTGATTGTACCCTCAAACCTGGTAGATTTTTCCTTTTTATTTTTCTGTTATCGTTATGTTGCACCTCAGAAGATGCCTGGTACTTTTAAGTAAAGCAACAAATGTAGGAAGAAGTGAACTGCTCTTTTCAGGATCCTGATGGGTGTCTCAGATGTTTCTAGACCTTGATAGTCAAGTACTTGAGCCTGTCAATAGCCTAGACTTTTTAAAAGCTGCCGATGCTTTTTATTTCTTGGGAAATGCTTGTTTTGAGTTGTGTGTCTTGTTTTAAGCCAAACAAGTGCCATCTGTGGTTGTGCTGCTAGTGCATTTCTCCTTGACCTCACAATAGCGTGCTGGTTTTGAAAGCACCAGCCTGTCTTTGCGCTGCACAGGTAATCTGGGAGAGGAGAGGAGGGTGCACGGGGAAGGAGTTCTGCCCTGCCAGCCTCCTGGATGCGAGAGAGAAAGGGGAGTTCTTTTCCTTGGTAGATGGTCACGGAGGAGGAAGAGTGTGAACTTGCTCCTTTTGTTCTGCAGGTTGTCTTGGTCTGTCTTTATGATCGTGGGCAGCTTAGGGACAAGCAAGGTCCTGGCACCCCTGGTTGAGTGAATGGACCACATACTAACATTGTACGGTCAGTGTTGGTCTCCAGGTCGTATGGGAATGTGTACTCACGTATGGTGGAAAAATAGCTAATTAAGTAGAGATTTCAAGAAACAAAGGATTTGAGGAAGATACTGCCCCAAATAAGGCTATTGTGTATTATCCTATGAAGTCCTGCACCCTGTCTCTCATTAAAAATGCTATTCAGATTTTGGGGAACAGAGACGAAGTAACAGATACAGTGTAACATGGAGAGTTAACCTAAGGATATAGGAGCTTAGAGCAGTGACCCTGACCTGGGCAAGTGCCTTCCCCTCTTTGCCTCCATTTCCTCACTGTAAAATGCAGGTAACAATAGTACTCCTTCACAGGGCTGTTCTGATGATTCAGTGATTTAATATTTGTAAAGAGCCTAGAACAGGGCCTGCCACCATGTATACACTTTAGTAATAATATTAATCAGGGGTATTTACAGGCATGTAGAAGTCTGGGCTGCGCGGCGTCACCCCTTCTTCAGGGTTCCTCTTCCAAGCTCTTTTTCCTGCTCTCTGTTTCCACTGTGGCTGCCGTAGAGACAGAGGCCAGTATTTGTGGTGCAAAGGGAAGTGCCCACGGATTCAGGAGGGCACAGGATTTTATTGTGTTAAATCATTAACTATTGCCAGAAAAATCCACAGAACATCGTTGTGTAACTGCAGCTGCAGGAAGTGTCTGCTTTCTGGCCTCAGCGCCAGGGAGGTGGAGTTACTGAGCACATCCACCGCATGCTTCCTGGGCTGTTTCTTTTGTGGATTGCAAATTCTTTGGAAAATAGAACATGTGATCCAGAGAAAAGAATAAAATAAGAATAAAGAATAAGATAATTGTCCCCATAACGGAGCAGTTGACACTTTCATTCAGAAGTACCTGAAACAGGGAGCAGTAGCTCCTTAGCATTTGACGTCACAGTACAAGTCAATATGCTGTTCATGAGGTTAGATTGGAAATGAAGGTCTACTTTGTATCTGAAGTTCCTTGGCCAGGGACAGAATAAAAGCCCCTGGCAAAAATAGGAATTATCCAGCTGTAGTTACAACTAAATTTAATTCATAAAAGCTACATATCATACTTCATAATAACATTCATTTTTATTATCTGACTACTGTGTTATTAACACTAAATATAAGAATTATTGGTGTTCCAGAAGATACCAGTTGGTTTCATACTAATGAAAACATACATGCTTACAAATACTTTTATACAGATGTTTTTCAATTTATTTAGAGACAGAGTCTCACGCTGTCACCCAGGCTGGAGTGCAGTGGTGTGCTCTTGTCTCACTACAACTTCTGCCTCCTGTGTTTAAGCAATTCTCATGCCTCAGCCTCCCGAATAGCTGGAATTACAGGCGCGTGCCACCACACCCAGCTAATTTTTGTATTTTAGTAGAGAAGGGGTTTCGCCATGTTGGCCAGGCTGGTCTCAAACTGCTGACCTCAAGTGATCTGCCTGCCTCTGTCTCCCAAATTGTTGGGATTATAGGTGTGGGTCACTGTGCCCAGCCAAATGTTTTTCATTTTAAAGTGTACTTTTTATTTATTTTTATTTCTGAGATGGTTTCTCACTCTGTTGCCCAACCAGTGCGCAGTGACGCGATCTCAGCTCACTGCAGCCTCTTCCTGCCTGGCACAAGTGATCCTTCTACCTCAGCCTCCTGAGTATCTGAGACCACAGCATCGCACCACCACACATGCCTAATTTTTTGTGTTTGTGGTAGAGACGGGTCTCACTATGTTGCCCGGGCTGGTCTTGAACTCCTGGTCTCAAGCAGTCCACTTGCCTAGGCCTCCCAAAATATTGGGATTATAGGCATGAGCCACTGCACCTGGTCTAAAATGTACTTTTTTAGAAAAAGAAACTTCTTTTTAAAAAACTAAGCATACTGCTTAATTCCTCTAGATTCTTGCTCTTGTCTTGAGGACTTTGCATCCTCTGAACTCAACTCGTGGTCAGATTCTCCAGATGTTTCTTATCCTCGAACGTTTAACTCAGCCTCCTTCTCCCCGTGAGCCTGTAAGGTCCCAGCAGCCCCTTTCTCAGGTCCCGCTGCCCTTCTGTTCTGGCGTGTGCCTAACCTGGCAGTTGCTGCCTTGCTCCTGAAATTTGTCATTCCATTTCAATGGTGCCTGTGTGTAACCTGTGCATGACTGCAGTACATATTCATTATCTGGGTGAGACAGAGAGTACAGATCGGTGTATAGTATCTTACAGCCACTTCATTATATGCTATTTCTGTGTGCTGCCAAAAAAGAGAATAAAACTTCCTAGGATATAAGTACCTACTGCTGTTTTGGTGCATGTCCAGTTAGGCATTTCTCTTTTTGTTTGTGTACCTGTAACTCCATATAAGCATATATAATCATATTACATATTTTTAAAAGGGATCATTTTGCAATGCAATTTTATCACTAATTTTTTCTCTGTCAAGGGATGTATAAAAATGGATCACAAATCTAAATTTAGTACTATAAAACTTAGGAGAAAATCTTTGTGATCTTGGATTAAACAAAGATTTGTTAGATCAGATACAGAAAGTATGAACAACATAAGAAAAAATCTACAGTTTAAACTTTTTTATATTCAGTTTTGCTTTTCAAAACATACCTTTAAGGAAATGGTCTAGGTATTGTGGCTCATACCTGTAATCCCGGCACTTTGAGAGGCTGAGGTGGGAGGTTGGCTTGAGGCCAGGAGGACCAGCCTGGGCAACATAGCAAGACTCTGTCTCTACACACACATACAGCCAGGCGTCATGGTGGCATGCACCTGTAGTCCTAGCTGCTTGGCAGGCTCAGGTGGGAGGATTGCTTTAGCCCAGGAGTTCAAGGTTACAGTGAGCTGTGATCATGCCACTGTACTCCACTCCACCCTGGGCAATAGAGCAAGACCTTGTCTCGGAGAGAGAGAGAATGAAAATACAAGCCACAGACCAAGACAAAATATTTGTAAATCATATATCCAATAAAGGATTTTTAATCCAGAATATATACAGAACTTTAATAACACAGTAACACAACCAAATTAAAAATTGAGCATGAGATTTAAATAGACACTCAACAAAGAAGGGCAAATAAGCACATCAGAATATGTTCAATATCATTAGTCACTAGGAAAGTACAAATTTAAATCACAGTGAAATACCACTACTCACTTGGAATGGCTATAATAAAAACATTGACATTGCCAAGTATTGATGAAGGTGTGGAGAAACTGGAACCCTCATATATTGGGAGTATAAAGTTGTACAGTTACTTTGGAAAACAGTTTGCAATTTCTTAAAAGTTTCAAAATAGGTTTCTCATTTGAACCAGCAGTTTCACTCCTAGGTATTTCCTTTCAAGCGAAATGAAAGCGTGTCCACACAAAGACTTTTCTACGAATGTTTAGCAGTATTACTCCTAATAGCCAAAAATGAAATAATCTAAATGTCTAAATGTCCACCAACTGGAATGGATAAACAAGATGTGGTATATCATCACCATCATATCCAGATGGTTAAATATTCCTCAGCAATAAGGAACAAATTTGTGACACATGCCACAACCTGAGTGAACCTCACTGACTGCATGCTAAGTGAAAGAAGCCAGACATAAAATACTACATATTGCATGATGCCATTTCTATGAAATTTCTAGAAAAGGCAAAATTAGGCAAAAAAGCATTTCAGTGGTTGCCTTGGGGTATGGGCCAGTGAGAGGACTGACTGCAAAGGGAACATTTCAGAGTGATGAAAGTGTTAAACCAAACTAAAGCCTGAAGATGTCTCTGTGCTTTGAGTCCTTATGTAAGCAACTGTAATCTAACTTAGTATGTAAACTAACAGAAAGTCTAACTGAAGAGTATACTTTTGTGACAAATGGCTGAGTTTCAGCCAATCAAAGCAGCTGGGCTTCAGTTAGTCACAAGTGGCCAGTTCATCAGACCTTGTTCAAATAAGGCAAAGGCTGAGCTTTAACCATTTGAGCTGTTTCTGTACCTCACTTCTATTTTCTGTTCAGAAGAGTTGCCTACCTGAAGTGGAACTCTCGGAACCCTCTGCTGGTTCTAAGGGTTGCCTCATTCTCAAATCATCCTTTGCTCAGTTAAACTCTGTTATAAAGTTTGTTTGTAAAACTGGATTGTAAAACTGGATTGTGATGTTGTAAAACTGGATTGTGATGCTGGTTGCGCAATTATAAATTTACTACAGTCCATGTAAAATGGGTGAATATTTTAAAAATAGTGCACCAAAATTTATTCAACAGGTCACAGTTTACAAAACCCTTTGCCATTTTCTGTTTCATCTAGTCCTAAGAGGTAGATTACATTCCTGTTTTCCGGAAGAGGAAACTGAGGGCTAGTGCTGGTAACTTACAGGTCTTGGAGCCAGTAGGTCCCATTCTCATGTTCTGACCATAGAACTCTGTCTGCTAAAATGAGTAAATTTTATGGTATGTAAATTATACCTCAAAATACCTCATGACGTTGTAAAGACCATATTGTGCACATCCTTTATGTCTGGAACTATATTTGCCATCATTTCTTAAAATTCATATTGGAACATTTTAGACAAACATAGAAGTAGAAAGAATGGGTGATGCCACCCGTGAGCTCTTCTGCGGTCACCATCTGTGGCCTGTCACGTGTCATGTCTCTACTCCCTCAATTACTTTGAGGCAAGTCCCAGTTACTAATATATTCTTTCTCCTGTAAATAGTTTAGGGTAATGTCATTCTGTTTTAAATGATCGCTTGCTCTTCCATGCTTGGATCATCCTGGGTTAAAGCAGTGGTTAATACTGGGTCACTCGGGCTGACTCTTCTGTATGACCTGGGGGTGCTGCTGCAGACACCCTGTTAGCTGGCTCTCCCGAGCAGCCATTGTTAGTTGAGCTCCGTGGTCTAAAGGAACCTGTGTTGTTTGAGATTGTGCAGCATGCTTTTTATTTATTTTTTTTTAATTAAATGCTTTAAAATGTACTCTAAGAAAAAAAAAATTAACAAAATTCACAGTATTGGCCCTCAAGGCAGTATTTTTAAGTTGTCAGGAGATTTTTATCAGACTCAGATCTTCTGGTGAGAGGAATTTAGGAGGCTTCTGCACAGAGGGACAGAGGAAGTGGCAGAGCATTGCAGCCCCCCAGAGGGGGTCCCCAGGGTGTTGGCTGCTCCCTTTCTCCCTGTGCGCCAAGCTCCCTGTGTGCCGAGCTCCCTGTGTGTGGGCCTAGCATCCAGCTTGCAGCGTGGACCAAGCAGGGTCCTGGTGCCATGGGAGCCCTGGTTGCTGGAGAAGCCTGGCTGGTGAGTAGAGGGTCACAACTAGGGCAGCGTGTGCGGGGTATGGGGCCCCAGGTGCGGTCGGGGGGGGTCAGATGGAGGAGTGGTCGGGCTCTTTGGTCGAGTTTTGAAGGAATACAGGTAGATGGTAGATGAATGGGGAAGTTCTGTGTAGAAGGTTGGAAGTGTGAAATGGCATGAAATTAAACCACTGGTTACGTTTGAGGACAATTTCCTTGTTGACAGATGTAGAAACTGAGTCTAGGGAAGCTTTGGCTTGTCTGAGGCCACCGAGGTAATTGTTCAGTGACCCCAGCCAAGAATAGGGGTGTCCTGCTTTCCCCAGGCTCTACATCCTCTGCTGTGACCCCCATGGGGACCTATTTGCAGCCAGCCATTTTGTGGCCTGTGTTTAGCTTCTTGCTGTCCAGGTGCCCTTTTAACTTATGGGAGCAACTGTCGGAGCGCATTTAGAGGTCTCTCTTTTCCAGATCTGTGGAGACAATTGAGAGGAGGTTATTTTGCAGCACTTGTTTCTTCTAAATCTCCTTTCAAACCACTTTTGAAAGTGTTACTTTGTTGTTGTTGTTGTTTTATGATTGTTTTGGGGAAAAACCATGAAAGAAAAAGGAAATAAATTTTTATTTCAAGACGAATCATAGATATCACCCTTATTTTTTCATCAGTTATTGTAGTGGTATGTTTTTAAAGTGCAACTTGCTCTGTTCAGCCTTATTGTCCGTTAGTTCTACGTACATTAAAATTAAAATTTGAATTCAGCAGAAATGAAGTGGATGTCAGAGGATGACATATACACAAAAAGTCCATCCGTCCTTATCTTATCCTACCCTCCACTCCCTTCCTCTTTCACCCTTCTCCTCTCTGCCCTCTTTCTTCCTTCCCTTCTTTCCATCTTCCCCACTCCTGCCCTTGTAAGTTTGCCATGAGCCCCTAGATTACTTAGGTCTACCTCCTTGACATTTTTGGGAATTGCTGAGGTTTACTGGAGACCACTTGAAGCCGTGCCGACTGCAAATAATAATCATAATAAAAGTCACATTAACATTATTTTTAGACCTTTTGACTTTACCTTCTTCTGACTTTCCAATTAGAACAGTAAGTTATAGTTAGACCAATGATCCATATATTTAACAACTGCCAAAATCATTTCCTCAAAAAGAGGAAAATCAGAGTTGGGTTTCTAGTATCTCAGAAAGAATCATCATCTCAAAGATTTGATGTAAAAAGTTTAGCTATTAACATATAATAATTTGGGCTGGCAAAATGCTTATTATGAATGAGTAATTTAGACCTGTTTATAAGCAAACCTGGTATAAAGCCCATATTTTGAAATGGCTTGCCATCCATATAAATGGACCAACATAAGCAGTCATTATTGTAAATGTGCCTCTGCTGTGAATTAACCTGTAATAAAACATACTTATGCAATAATTTAAAATATGAAACAATAAAAATATTTTGCCATGTGTGCTTGAAGGTATGTATTAGAACAAGAATCTACCAGTTGAAGTGTATACATAGAGCTTTCCTGAGCACACTGTTGGTTTTTTTCTTTGTAAATTTAAGATCTGTTCTTTAGAAATTAATAAGAACAATCTTTTTGTCACATATGTTTTCTCTTGGCTAGATCTGCATACAGAGAGCAACAGTTTGTTCTTAAGAAACAGAATGTGGAAATCTTTTTAGTATTCTGATCAAGTAGTACTGTGAAGAAAAAAATTATCAATGAAATAAAAACTATAAAGAGAAATACAGTAGATTAAAGTAAATTAGTGGGGACAGATGCCATGGCTCACATCTGTAATCCCATCAACTTTGAGAGGCCAAAGTAGAAGGATCACTTGAGCCCCGGAGTTCAAGACCAGCCTAGGCAAGATAGTGAGACCCCATCTCTACAAAGACAAAACAAAACAAAAAAAATTAGCCAGGCGTGGTGGCGTGTATCTGTGGTCCCAGCTACTTGGGAGGCTGAGGTTGGAGGATCACTTGAGCTTGGGAGTTTGAGGCTACAGTTAACTATGATTCTGTCACTGCACTGCAGCCTGGGCGACAGAGTGAGACATTGTCTCAAAAAAAAAAAAAAAAAAAAAAGGCAAATTAATACTTTAATGGTTAAAATGTGCTATTTATAGTTTGTAGAGTACTCAGGAAGGATAGAATTATAAATAGGTGGCCTGGACCAGCTTCTATCCCTATAAGGACCAACAGGCGGGTTTTTGAGGACCAGAAAGATTTCCAGCTCACCCAAGTATGTTGATTTGGTGCCTGGGCTGGTGGCTCCCTCAGAAATCACACCCCTCTGCAGCTCCCCAGGGCTCCTCTGGAACCTTCGGGGAACTCCAGCCAACTTCTCTGAACCTTGTTTCCACCCCAGCCCTCCCTCCAGACTCATATACCTGCTCAAACATGCGGATGCTGCTTTCATTGAACCTCAGATGTCTCAGGCATGTAGGGTGTTTTCAATTTCAGACACCTAAAATGAGGTATCTGAAATCTAAATGTTAACCTGTGCCAAAAAAAATAGCAGGAGTGCCTGAGGAAGGACTGCGGTGGGTGGGTAAGAACTTTTTTTTTTTTTTTTTTGTATTTTTAATAGAGACGAGGTTTCAACGTGTTAGCCAGGATGGTCTCCATCTCCTGACCTCGTGATCCACCTGCCTCGGTGTCCCAAAGTGCTGGGATTACAGGCGTGAGCCACCGCGCCTGGCCTAGGGTAGGTAAGAATTGTTGGCATTATTGAAGAAAAAGGAAAGAGCTGTGTCCCCTACATCCCCAAAACGGAGAACAAAGCAAATTACCCTATCCTGACCAGTGTACATCAGGTCTACTGATTGATTATAGCCAGGACGTTAGGGTTTGGCACTTCATTGCTTAATTTTGTAATTTACACATTGCATTTGAATTTGCTTTGCATCAACTTTTGAGAAAGTGGTTCTCATGGCTTATATTTGTATGGTACTCATACTTGTTCATTTATTTTCTAGCAATCAGGAGACCAAATAGGGTAGCCTGTACTTTCTTCATGTTTGCCTGATGAAAACACTGTACCGTTAGTTAAGACTCATGGCCGGATCTGATTTGTAATTTCTTGTTTCTGACCAAGAAGAGTTAGTTCAGTTGCTGTTGAACAACACAGACAAAGTACATGAGGGGAATTCAGAGCAGGTGCAAGGTTCTTCCTGCTCCTGGAGGTTTGTGTGCTCTTTACAAACAACCTTGCAAACACTGAGGATAGGAGGGAAATAAGTCTGCTTTGCACTTAGAGCGCAAAAGGATTTCTTTGGATGGAATGAAGGAGAAGGAAAGTACAATTTTTTTCCTCCTTCTCCTCCCTCTTTTCTTTTCACTCTTCTTCTCCTCTTCTCTCTTAAAAAATTATTTATTTCTAAATTATCAGGTTAATATATGTAAACTAATATATTTATATATAAATGACATACTATATTAATATATAAATATATAAAATTATTTATAAGATATGCATTATGTATATATTAACCTGATAATTAACTCTAGCTGCTAGCAGAGGTGAGCAGGCTACTTTCACATGCCTGACTCGCTAGTTAGATACTAAGCTGATGCACAAGTTAGCTGTGCTTGTTTCTAACCCATGTATGCCAAGTACACCTTTACTATCAACATGTAATTTAATTAAATATTGTCTGAGTATTTTCAGATATGAGTGGGAAAAATATTTCTGTAAAGGCTAAATTGAATGATTTGTTAAAGGTGATCTGTTTAAAATAAGCTGTCATATTAAACATGGGAGAGAATTGTAAAGTCGGGGAAAATTTTGTAAACTTCTGTGAGCATTCTGACCTCAGTTTCTTTCAGAGTGTGTCTGTATTCTAACTCCACTTTAATAAGGATGAATGCCAGAATTGGAGTATTAGGGTTTGTTCAAGTGAGACAATGAAGAGCTTCTGTCCAGGGATTCATACTTTATTCATAAAAAGACCGTGGTACTGGCCCAGGGCAGGAGACTGACGGCGAGGGACAGGGCTGTTCAAGTGGCAGTCAGCAATGTGCCTGTATTGAGCGGGAGGATGAAAGAAAACCGTATTTAATGTGGGCTTTCTAACGACTCTCTGCTTTAACTGACTTAGTTAAAAATTACCTTACCAAACTACGAGTGATCTCCTTGAGAAAGAGAGCTTCATGCAGTCAGGCAAGCCGCAGTCAGGGCTGTCACTGCTTGGGTTTAACTGTCATATGCTCCTGCTGGAAATCGATCTGATTCCTTATTCTTTAAATTACACCGAGGTGGAAACCTAGAGAAGGGCTGGGTGGACTGGCCATCTTGAAGGCTGAAATTGGTGGCATCAGTTGCTCTCTGCTACCCTGACAGATCCATAAGCCGTGGTGTTCAGGGTTAGAGACAAAGCCCATCCCCATGGAAGGGGATGCCATGGGTCACCTAGGGAGGGCCGCTGGAGAATTCCTCTCTTCACAGGCAGAGAACCGAGGCTGTTTGTCCAAGACTCACAGAGGTTGGACCACACACTGAAAAACTCAAGACTCCAGTGTTGAGAACTCAGTAGGTGTTTCCTTACCTCCTGTTTTCTGAAAGGATGCAGGGTCTTCTCAGTTTGGAAATACAGGTTAGTCTGACCAACACACAGTTTTTTGCAAAGGTTAGGGGAAAAAAAATCTGTTATTTAAAATCTACCAGATGTTATTAGCATCTACCGTAGCTCACTAGAAAGTTTGAAAGAGCATAGCAGAATGGGTGCAGACCTATTAGAGTACAAATCAGAAATCAATTTCATTGTCACTTCAGTTCACCTAATTATTTTTTAATGGATGAATGAAACCGAGTGTTATATTTCACTTTGATGATACAGAACCTCATTGATCTGTCTGTGACATCAGTCAATGTATGTGTGTAGACAAGTGTGTGTTCTATTTATTTCTGACAAAGGTGAAAGAAACACCTTAGGTCATGAAACACATCCTACCTTAAATCATTTGAACTCATTGATTTCAAATCAGTAGTTAAGATGTTATTTTTTCCTTTTACAGTTTAAAAAATTTGTGTTAAATGAAGTGCCTTTAAAAACTTGACTTGGAGGAAGAAAGTAAAATGATGAGAAATTTATTTTGTATGAAAAGTAAATCTTTTCTATATTTGGTTTTTACCATGTGTAATTTATAAAGGAAGCTAGAATGTCTAGTTCAGTAATAAGAATGGGGAAATGAATTTAGACCAAAAAAAGCAGCCTAGATTTTCTGTGCTTCTGTAATGATAAAGATGATTTGGAGCTTATCTTCTTCACAACTGTTTTAGGTGAAAGAAAAACCCATAATAGACCTACCTAAAAGCACGCATCGTGTTTTTATATGATGGTAATTAAGGGATGGTTGAATTGTGGCAGTTGCTTCTACTACATTTCTTTCACAAACGTTCTTTTGTAGTGACTTTGTTATTCGTGTCTGCCAATGCACACTGCTAGTGTTTATTGGTGTATAATGGCAAATCTTGATTGTGATCTGGAAACCTGTCACAGGTTATTATGATTTTTATATCTTATTAGTGAATATGCTAGTGATAAAAACTTGATTTTTTTCCTTCAGCTTTCTTTATTCAGACCGACCTTCTTTTATATATGGCCTTGAGAACTTCTGCAAACTGGTTTTTCATCCATGAAATGGCTTTAGACGAAATGATTCCTTAAGTCTCTTTACCTCCAAGATTTAACGATTCCACACAGTTTGAGATCTTTTAGCTCCAAGATCTAATGATTCCACGAAGTGTGAGATCTTGTAGCTCCAAGATCCAGTGATTCCACGAAGAGATCTTACTTGTATGTACAAATCTATTTGCAATTTCTCCAATGGCCTGGGTTAAGTTCTACTACTCCAAAGTGCCTAGAAATCGAGAAACCATAAAACTAGTTTTTGTTCTTCTAAATAGACAACTGAATTTTGACAATAGAAGCTAGTTTTGAGAGTTGGTCACTTATTTATGTTGATTATTTAAAAAATTTTCTTTAGAGATTAAGAACTCGTGTTCTGGAATCAAATTTGAATTCCATCCCCTCCACTTAATCAAGCCATTTGATCTTAGCTCTGCTACTTACCTTGTCTGTGTTTCAGTTTTCTTATCTGTAAATAAGGAGTAATCATGGTATCTATTTCTTAGCGTTCTTGTGAGGATTCAGTGAGATAATCCGTGCAAAGCTTGGCTCACAGCAAGAGCTTAACAAGGGTTGACTCTTCAGATTGTGATGGGGACTTACTCTTTTCATGGTGGTAGCAAGCCTGCACAGCCATCTTTCCTTCCATAAGTTTAAGAGTTCTTTGCGTCTGCCCATATCACTAGTTTTATGATCTGGAAATGCTGCAGATTCTATTTTCTCTTAGGTAGTTTATGAATGGGTTTGGCTGTATTAGACTTGAATTTGTCTCAGGGCCAGCCATAAAATTCACACTTGTCCAACCATTGTTGTTAGTTTTGCCTGCCCATTTATTTATGCACTTGTTTGAAAAAAGACATGGTATTTCAAACAACAAAGTGGTTTTTCTCTTCTTGTTTGTATTTGCTTCACCTTCTTGGGTTGTTGGAGTTGATGTTGCATATCCAACCATTCCAAAAGAGCTAAATGGTCATTGAGTTGATTGTGTCTTAGAAATAACTTGTGGTCTCTTCTCATAATACTGACATCAAGGTGTCGTATTTCAGTGCATACCATAAACATCTGTACTGTGGATTGGAGTCATACCTCTCGGTTCTTAAAGACTCTGTGTATCGTATTATTGCCAGTGTCCTTCCATTTGGCGTGTGTCAGGACAGGAGCAGTATTATAAAAGCGTGTTTATCGTTTAACATGATTCATGAATCCGGGGAAACTGCCTCCAAGGGTCCTGAACAGTTGTTTTTCCTGTTTTCCATGACTGGCCTATTTGCCTTGCTCATCAAATCCTTGTAATAGCCTCATATGGTAGATAGCCAGACCAAGGTCTCCTCGTTAGGAACGGGAGCTAACGTCGGAATCCAGCAGCCTGGCCAGAGCCAGGCTCTTAACTGCTCTGCCACCTCTTAGAAATCTCCTACAGGGTGAGGAGGCGTGCTGGGAACAGCCCAGCTTAAGATGGCAGGACCAAGTGGCCTGGTATATGGGCAGAGGCCCAGATCATGCATTCCTCCTCCAGCATGGTGCCCCATGTGTCACCGAGTTCTCCGATTACAGGTCTTTTACATACTTCATTCCTCCCATTGTTTACTAAAGGATGTTTGTTACTAAGCATACCTGGAGCCAGGAATTAACAAAACAACAGAACCTACAGTGTCCTGAGAGCCACTGTACAGCATGTGGTCGTTCTACCCAGGCCATTCAGGTCGATTCTCTGAGGTGTCCTAACTCTGTCCTGTTAAACCATTACCAGGAGACTTCACAGAAAGGAAGTGCCATCCCTACAGCTACAGCTTCTTTCTGGGCCCCTTTCTTGCCCTCATTCCTGGTACTAGTCCCCAGGAGAGTGAGAGCTGACCATAAAGCTTTTCTTCTCCCTCCTGCTGTCCCCTACGAGCACAGGTATGAAGTATACAGAAGGTTGGGAATTAGGATTCTGGGGCTTTCCCATGCCAGCCACCACAGCTGCAGCCTGCTCAGTCACAGGCACTCAGTTATTAAAATTAGATTTCTGATTTATAGGAAGATTGTCTTGATCAATAATGACAAGGTTATACATGACTAGATTAATGAGAAAATGGTTAGGGTAAGTCCCGGGCAGCTCTGTGAAGGTGAGTATCATTCTAGAAGTGTGTGTGGCACTTGCTGCAGCCCTGTGTGGCTGTCCTGGCACTCGGTCCCCGGTGTCAGGGCCTCTGGTGTGTGATTGTCGCAGCACGTGTGGGGCTGTGTGTGGGGGCATTCCCAGCCTGACACGTGGCTTGCATAAGGTTATAGGAAAGTGTCTCTGTCTCTTATTCCATATTGCCAGTAGTAATCAGTCCAAAGTTTGAGAAAATAGTAAAAGAATAACATATGTGGTTGAAATCAAACATTTACAAACATTCAGTAACTTTTTGAAAGAAGACTCTGCTTTTCTGATTAAATAAATAAAAGTGTTATTAATGGTTTTTAATATAACTAGAGTTCATGTGTGTGTTGTGGGGAGGGTCTCGTTTACCTTCCCAAAACAGGTTGGATTTTAAAATGCAGCTTTTCCAAAGTAAGTAAGATTCAGCACAGGGGCATGTTTTTATCTCTACACTTTGTCATCTGTGTCAGAAAGCAGTTAAGTGGCACAGACCCGCCTGGATCCCCCCTTGACAGGTTGTTAGGATGAATTAGTGAAGTTGTCAGTTTAAAGAGCTTAGGGTGGTTCCTGGACAGAGGGAGTGTCTAATGATTGCTAAAGTAATTTTCTTAATTTTATTATGAAATAATAATAATCGACATAGAAGGCTGATACTAATACCACAGAAGAAATAGTTGCAATGTTTATGTCATTTAATTTGAAAAAATTCTTAACTTTTCCAACAATTAGCATCCAAGGACTTGAACTGAGTCTTAAGAGTCAGCTCTACGGTAAAATTGATATTGAAATACAAACAAAACAAAAAACCCCCAAAACCCAACGACATAATAAGAGTAGTTTGTAGCTGAAAAGAGAATCTCAGGCAAGTCTTAACGGGCAGGCGGGCCCTGGGCGAGGCTGTGCTCAGCGGCTGGAGCACGGGCCCCTGCCCACAGCGCTGCGGTTCCTGTGGGTCCTGTGGCTTCTGTGGCTCCTCACAAGAAGCCAGGGGCAGGCGGGTGAAGGTCACACAGCCTGTGCCGCCGGGGCTACACCGGCTGCTTTGGGGGCTCCGCGGCCACTGCCCTCCTCCGTTCGATGGGGCACTGATTCCTGGTTGAAACATGGCAGATACAGTTTCCAAAGGCTGTGGACTTCCCGATCGCAGTAAACTCCTGTGAAGAGGACTGGGATGTGGAAGTGAAGGCTGTGGACTTCCCGATCGCAGTAAACTCCTGTGAAGAGGACTGGGATGTGGAAGTGGGATCCTTGTGCCGCTGACAGCGCCAGCAGCAACCCTTCTCCAGCTTTGGGAATTTGAAGCGTCTTACTAGGGAAGCTGTGGCTCTGCGCCTTCTTGTTTAGTTTACAAGATTTAGGACAAGTGCCTCGGTTTCTGATGCTGTCAGAGACTTGGTCAGGGTGAAATCTGGTAGCTCAGTTTATAGAACTATGACGAGGCCAGCGTGGCAGTGTGACATGGGTGAATGCTTGTGAGATGGAAAAGTACTACTAGACTTTAGCAGAGCCAGTGGCATAAGAACTAAGTTTAAGGCCAAGTGCTTTGTGTGTGTATGTGAAGTGGAGAGGGATGAGGATGATTTGCTTTCTTTTTCTATGTATTTTTTTGTTGTTGTTGTTTACTCTGCAAAAGCCTGACCAGATAATTGTTTTCCTTACCCCCGCCCACAGTGGAGTAGGAAAGCTCTGTTTAGATCCTTGCCCTGTACTTTTGCGTCTGCAAACCTTGCTTTCCTTGTTGAAAATACTCAGCCAGACAGTCTTTGTGTCCTATTTCAGGGCTGAAAAAAGATCTGTTGCTTTCTAAAGCGTGCCTGTCTTACCAACCTGTGTGGGAATACTGCCCGCGTGTTTGGATGGCTCTGTCAGAGCCTGAGGCTGTTTCTGACCGGAGTCGTAGGGGACCCTCCAGGTTTGTGGATTCCCAGTTTTAGTACAGTGTCTTCACACCAGTCCCATGATCAATAGGACAGTACCGCGGGTGGCGACGTGGGCCGGGTCTTCTGCTGCAATGAGGGAATCACCTGTGTTAGCGTCACCTGGAATACCTGTGAAAATGCAGAATCCTCAGTACCACCTGAGGCATCAGAATCTTTGGGATAGGGTTCAGGGTTCGCTCTTATTCCAGGATGTTTACGTGAGGACTAACATTAAAGAACCATTTCTGGAGGAAGTAAAATAGATCAGTATTTTTCAGGCAGCAGGTGGTGTCCAGCAGTGTTTTTTTTTTTTTTTTTTTAAGCTAAAAGATGCCCTAAAATAGTACAGAAGTATCAGAGTTCATTGCACATATCATGAGTGATTTTGTGAGTCTCTAAAGTCAGTACATGTAACACAAGTGTTCATGTACAGGCATACTGTTTTTTTTTTTTGCACTTTTTTCTATTGTACAGATTCTGTGGGTTCCTCCTCCTCCTTCTCCTCCACCTCCTCTTCCTCCTCCTCTTCCTCCTTCTCCTCCTCCTCCTCCTCCTCCTCCTTCTTCTTCTTCTTTTTTCTTCTTTCTTCTTCTTTTTCCTTTTTTTAAATAAATTGAAAGTTTCTGGCAACCCTGTGTTGAGCAAGTCTATCCATGACGTTTTTCCAACAGCATGTCCTTACTTTGTATCTCTGTATCAAATTTTGGTAATTCTCACAGTATTTCAAACATTTTCATTGTTATATATTATGGTGATCTCTGGTCAGTGATCATTGATGTTTTCTAGTGTAATTATTTTGGAGCACTATGGACCACACCCGTATATGGTGGCAAACTTAATCAGTAAATGTGTGTGTTCTGACTGCTCCATTGACCAGCTGTTACCCTGCCTCTCTCCCTCTCCTCAGGGCCTCCCTATTTTTGAGACACAGCAATATTGAAATTAGGCCAATTAATAAATCCAACCATGGCCTCTAAGTGTTCAAGTGAAAGTAACATTTGCATATCTCTCACGTTAAATCAAAAGCTAGAAATGATTAAACCTAGTGAAGAAGGCATGTTGAAAGCTGAGACAGGCCAAAAGCTAGGCCTCTTGTGCCAAACAGCCAAGTTATGAATGTGAAGGAAATTAAAAGTGCTACTCCAGTGAACACACAAATGATAAGAAATCAAAGCAGCCTGTTGCTGACGTGGATAAAGTTTTAGTGGTCTGGATAGAAGATCCAGCTAGCCACGGCATTCCCTTTAGGCAAAGCCTAATCCAGAGTAAGGCCTCAGCAAATTCTAATAGAGGCGAGGAAGCTGCAGAAGAAAAGTTGGAAGCTAGCAGAGGTTAGTTCCTGAGATTGAAGGAAGGCAGCCATCTCCATAACAAAGTGCAGGATGAAGCAGCAACTGCTGATGTGGAAGCTGCAGCAAGTTCTCCAGAAGATCTTGCAAAGATCAGATTTTCAGTGTGGACGAAACAGCCTTCTGTTGGAAGAAGATGCCATCTAGGACTTTCACAGCTAGAGAGGAGAAATCAATGTCTGGTTTTAAAACTTCAGAGGACAGGCGACTTTCTTGTTAGGGGCTAATGCAGCTGGGGACTTGAAGTTGAAGCCAGTGCTCATCGGCCATTCTGAAATTGCTAGAGCCCTTAAGAATTATGCTGAGTCGACTCTGCCTATGCTCTGTACATGGAACAACAAAGACTAAATGATAGCCCGTCTTTTGACAGCATGGTTTACTGTTTTAAGTCCTCTCTTGAGACCTATTGCTCGGGAAAAAAGATTTTTTTTCCCCCCGAAATACTGATGCTCATTGACGATACACCTAGTCACCCAAGAGCTCTTGTGGAGATGTATAAGAATAATGTTGGTTTCGAGCCTGCCAGCACAACATCCATTCTGCAGCCCATGGATCAGAAAGTAATTTTGACTTCCGAGTCTGATCATTTACAAAATACATTTTGTAAGACTGTAACTGCCATAGATAGTGATTCCTCTGATAGATCTGGACACAGTACACTGGAAACCTTCTGGAAAGGTCACCATTCTGGATGTCATGAGGAACATTTGTGATTCATGGGAGGAGGTCAAAATAGCATAAACAGGCATTCTGAAGTTGATTCCAGTCTCATGGATGACTTCGAAGGGTTCAGCGCTTCAGTGGAGGAAGTAACTACAAATATGGTGGAAATGGCAAGAGAACCAGAGCTATAAGTGGAGCCTGAAAATGAGACTGAATTACTGCAGTCTCATGATTACACTCCTCAGGGATGAAGAGTTGCTTCTTATGAATGAGCAAAGAAAGTGATTTCTTGAGATGGAATCTAAACTTGGTGAAGATGCTGTGAACTTTGTTGAAATGACAACAAAGGATTTCCGACATGCCACAAACTTAGTTGACAAAGCAGCGGCAGGGTTTGAGAAGCTTGACTCTAATTTCGAAAGAAGTTCTGCTGTAGATAAAATGCTATCAAACAGCATCACATGCTACAGAGAAGTCTTTCATCACAGGAAGAGTCGATAGACGCAGCTGCATCACTGTCTTATTTTAAGAAATTGCCGCAGCCACCCCAGCCTTCAGCAGCCACCACCCTGAGCAGTCAGCGGCCATCCACATCGTGGCAAGACCCGCCACCAGCAAAAAGATTACGACTCTCTGAAGGCTCAGATGATAACACTTTTTTTTTTTTTAAGCAATAAAGTATTTTTAAATAAAAGTATGTTCATTTTTAAAGACATAAATACTACTGCACATTTAATAAGCTACAGTGTAGGGTAAACATACTGTGTAACATATAGTGTAAACATAATTTTTATATGCACTAGGAAACCAAGAAAGTTGTGTGACTCGCTTTATTGCAGTTGTCTGGAACCAAACCCACAAGCAACATCTCTGACATATCTCAGTATTGAGTTGCATTGTAAAAGGTATTTCTTAATGTGGGTTAAAAGGTATTTCTTAATGTGGGTTAAGGTCAAAAAAGTTTCAAACCCAGTGGGATAGATGATGTCTTAGTTCCTTTTTCTCGCAGCCTCATTTTGTGTTGTTTTGAATCCTTAGCTCAGACCCCCAGCCAGTAAATCATCTGCTCTGAGACAAACACCAAGAATAAAAGATTCTGGGAAGCTTTTAACTTGTCCTAAGCAGTGTCTTGGAAACAGTAAAATGCAGCTCCTTCCAGACCTCCTTTCTTAGCATCTTTGGGGCTGGGCGCTGGAACCTGCATTTTGAGTAACTGTTCCATAGGATTCTGGTGCAGGTGTTTATGGGACCACCTTTTAAGAAATACATGTGAAGTTTTAAACCTTGTAACAATTCTCTGAGGGGCACCTCCTCTCCCTCCCACTTTCCCCCATTTCCAAATAAGAATCCTGAAGCCCCAGTTAGATTGGATGACTTCCATAACATCACAGAGATGTTAAGGGGAGGGCTTGGTAGGGCAGCACGAGGCCGCCATTCCTCTTGCCCTTCCTATTCGGAGAGAATCAGATGGCATGCAATGTGGATGATGTAAGTTACTGATTGAGGGCGTCTCCCGGATCGAAAATAAATAGGATTGTTGAAAATGATAGTGTTGGAATCCTGGGCATGAAGCCTTTTGTCTCTGGGATAGCCTTTGAGACCTCCTCCTTCCATGAGTGCAGCTGACAAAGAGGCAAACAAGAGGACAGGTAGCCGTGTCTGCTGCATATGACTTGTAGTCCCAGCTCTGCCGCAGCTTTGGAATCTTGGGCAGTGGCAGAGGGTTAGGTGACAGCGTCTATCCCCAAGAGTTCTTCCAGATTTTAAATTCTGTGATTCTCTCTTTTGGAAAAACAGCATTTCCAGTCTCTTACCTTGACAGAGATACTGATTGGGACAACAAAATGTATGCAGATCTTTTGAGTTCCTCCAGAAAAACAATGTAAACAGAATCATTGGTTGGCACCCTGCAGTTCAGCTCAGATTTTGTGTGGGACACAGCAAGTCTCAGAGTGCACTTTGAGAGCTCCTCCCGGAGCAGGCCCTCCTTCCCCATAGGAGGCTGGTGTAAATTGCATCACAGCCATTTCCTCTGTGTCCTATTCATCAAGGGAAGCATTGGGAACAGGGAGGTGGAGCAACTAGCCTAGGTGACCCTGTTTGGCTTCAAGTTAATCTTATTATGTAAATAAACGGAGAAGGATTTACTTTCAGAACCCCTTCTGATGGTGTGTAGGTGGGAAGCCATATCCAGTGAGATCTGCGAGAACAAGAGGAAATGGCCAAGTTTCCAGGAAGCAGGGCTGCTGTGTGCAGCTGTGCGTTCTGTGGCCCTACACAGGCACTTTGGTTTTAATTTGGAGGTCATCATCTCCCTTTGGCACATGTGCTTCCTCTGTTTGTAAATGTGCAATATTTTATGCTCAAATTCCTATCTAATTTTAGTCTTAATCTAAGTCGGATTATAGAGGTACATATTGTCTTACTGTTATTTTACTGGTATTCAGTGTTTGATATCCCCAAAGTCTTGACTTGGATTCACAAGTGATTACATTTTTGTTACACTTGTCTTCATATCCAGGAGGTCCATAGTTAGAGACAGAACCCACATTTGGCCTGCAAATAGTATTAATAGAAGTAAATGTTTTTCAGGCAGAGATTGCAGCCATATTTTTTGATATGTGCCACTAAATCATGTTTTATTATGAGAATTTTATGTTTAATGTTAAGGTGTTTATCCATTTTTCATTTCTTGATTTTTTAATGGAAGAACACATTGTTATTATTATTATTATTATTTTGTTTGTTTTCAGAAAGTACGTGAAGCCAGAACCTTACCTCGTCTGTAGGTTAACCTTATACATACTGTTTAAGTAGAAATTCCTGCATTTGTCTTTCAAAACTAATTTTTAATAATTTTAATTAAATTCTAAAATAGTTTACAATATAAGTTATAAGCTGTTTTCAAATTTAGGTTACTCTTGGAGTAAGGAAGAACTCTTCGCTGAGAAGATATAGTTAAGTCTGAGTTTCTGGGTGAGCATAGAATTAAGTGAAGAAAGAATATACTAAAAGATTCACTGCAGGTGACATAGTCTGTAATATTAGCACCATCTTAGACACTTACTTTGTATATATTTTAAAGCATGGAGACTAGCTTGGGAAGGCTGGATGGTTGTTTGCTTTCATGAATGAGTTATAAGGGATAGTCCTAAGTTGCTTGCAGGCATCCAAAACAAATATTAGTAAATACAGCTTTAAAGAAAAGGCAAAGTGGAAGGACTCAGTGGCTAAAATATAGTTCAGCCGCCAGAAATGATTGTCTTTAGTTGTTTTTGGAGGACTTAACCCTAATGGATCTAGGCATGGAAGTTGAGTTATAGACATGGGAGAATAATGGAGAACTGAGAAACAGGACATACCACCAATTTTTAAATGAAAGAGAAAAAAGTAGGATACCAGAATGTGTAGGTTAAGATATGTGACATTATGTTAAATACACAATAGATGTTTTTAGTATCGTGTAAAAATTAAAGGCTGTTTGGTCTTTGAATGCTTCACCTCCCTGACCCTTCGTTCCTTGCTCCTGAGAATGCACGGGGTTGCGCCACCTCGTGTCTGATGTAGAACTCCTGAGCAGTTTCCGTGATTTACAAAGCCTGATGGAGATGATGTGTTGCTTGTGACAGGACCCTACAGCCCAAAAGCATAGCCTTCCCTCAAGTTTATCTGAATCGCAGAGAATCGGTTTAGAGTTATTGGCAGTAACACCCTGATCAGAAATACTAATTGGCTCTTGTGTGGATTGGGGTGAGATGAGTGCTGGAGACAGGAGGGGGGTTTGGTGTACTTCTGAGAAAAAAATGAAAAGCAGATGGAATTAAATCTGTGGAACCCAAAACTAATCTAGGTGCTTGTATTATTTTTGCCTAACAAATTACCACAAACATAGCAGCTTAAAACATTCATTTCTTACCCCACAGTTTCTGTAGGTCAGGTGTCTGGATAGTTGGATTCTCTGTTCTGGGTCTCACAAGGCCATCGGGACTGCATTCTCACCTGCAGTGTGGGTTCCTGTTCAGGTCCCTTCAGGGTGTTGGCAGAAGCCACTTTACTGTGGTTGTAAGACTGAGGTCCCAGGGTTCTTGCTGGCTGTTGGCAGGGGTCACTCTTTCCTAGAGGCCACCCTAAGGTCCTTGCCGCATGGCCTGCTGCAGCCTATGGCAGTTTGCTCTTCTGAGGCCAGCAGGTCATCTGTCTGACACTGCACCTGCTTTTAAAGGCCTCCCCTGATGAGTCAGGCCCACCAGGGAAGTCTGCCTTTTGATGGACACAGAGTCAACTCATTAGTAATCTAATCATGGGCATGCTATCCCATCATATTCACTGCTCCCACCCCCCACCCCCAAAAGGATGATACAAGGAGCATAACACTGGGGGTGGGCAAATGTCCTAGGGCTATCTAAGAATTCTGCCTGCCACTGTGTTAGATACTTGCAGATTGAACTAATGAATGAAAGCAAGGGAGGAAGGAAAGAAAGGGAAATAAATTAAAAGTCAGCTTTGAGTTCTGCCATGGCAGGGCTGATGCTTCCTGTTCCTTTCCTTCTTCCTGTGCATTTGACAGGAAGTGAGGGTGGGAGGTTGGAGAGACCGTAAATGATTTCAGGGAGGCACCTGGTAATTGCTGGGGTCACCCAGGAGAGGCAAGGAGGTGGGCTGAGCATACGCAGTGCAGATGAGATGGGCTCCTCCTGGTGGGCGGGTTTTCGTGGGACCAGCATGGAAGATTCCAGTCCTTCCAGTCAGGTTATTTGATGATGATGATGATGATGATGTTGATGTTCCCGACTGCCCGTCTGATTGGTGTCACCAGGTTAGAAGAAGGGAACTTCTAGTCCTTTCTTCTGTAGAACCCCACAGCCTTGCCAGCCCTGCTAGTGCAGCTGTGTTTCTAGAAGACCTTGTGGAGGTTGAAAACCAGGGTGTTGCTAGTTTCATGCAGCATTCTGGTTGTGGACAAGACTTAACCCGAGGGTGGAGTGGAGCGTGGACAACAAAAAGAATAATTTTACTTACGGAGCCTCAAGTTTTAGTAAACCAGGAATCTGAACATTATTTTTGAAACTAAGAGTAGCTAGATAGAAGGGTTTATAAAAGCAGTTTTCTTTTGCACAATATTGTTTTATTCCAAATTATGCATTTGTAAGAGGCTGTAAGACATGGAATTTCTAGTAATCACCACGTTATAGTTTAACATTGTCCCCGAAGCTTGGTGAAGCATTACGTCTTCACTTACGTGACTAACCTGTCTAGTCAATTGCCTTGGTAACCCAGCACCCTGAAAGGCTCCACCCTGAAGTGGAGGTGCTGGGTGGAGTGTTTCCACATCTTCCCAGCGTTCGGAGACGTGGAAGGCACACGTGGCCGACGGCCGGGAAGTCGGAGGAAGGGGAGGAAAGTGGTTTCTGCAGCTCTCCTCCCTGTCTTTTGCATTGCCCTGTGCTTAAAGTAGGAGTCCAGGAGTGAGGAACACAATCCGAAGACAAGCATCCTCAAAACAAGGAAAAACATCATAGGAAAGCGTTTCATAAACCCGCAACTGCTGGGACGTGGAGAGTTGAGGCACATGAGACAGCTTTGGGGAAAACATGCAGAAACAGGAAACACGGTGTTATCTTAACAACTCTGTTGTCAGCCAGGTTTGTCTTGTTCTGCGCCCACAGTCCTTGAGGTATTTCAAGCATTTGGTCATTCTACCCTTGATAGCCTTCGGGAAGTGCACGGATGCCAGCCACTCCCGCTGTATCACAAATGCTAAGAGACCCCACTCCGAGGCTACCACTTAGAAGGTTAGAATGAGGATATTTTTTATCAGTCATAGAAGGAGGAGAAAGTGGAGAAACTCCACCTTTGTGATAAAGGACAGGGACCTCCTTTTGTGCCGTGGGAAATTGAATCCTTGGGTAGCTTGTTGGTTACAATGTAACTCTAGACTTCTGATGGACTGCTTCATTTGTGGTTGTCATACTGAAGATCTGTTTTACTAAGTGGCATATTCCAGTTTTTTATTTAATGCGGTCAGCTGGAGAGTACTTTCTTAGTTATCTATCGTGTTCTCAGAACTTTGTTCCTCTAAGATTTGTAGGACATGGCAAATAAAAGATACCACCTTTTGAGGAATTTGGTTAGGAAGGAAGACCTGAGTTTAGGAGATACGTGTAGAGCCCCAGAGTGTTTTTCACTAAGTACAAGTAGGCAAATTATGTTGTATTAGATATGATGCAGTTGCATTGGGGGGGTTTAAGTGATCTCATAAGGACTCTCTTAGGTTTTTTATTAATTTAGATATAAAATTTAGGGAAACAACTTTAGTATTGTTCTTTAGTATTAATGGAAAGGTATGGTATAAGAGTTTTTCAGTGTAATGAAAAAGTCTCTTATGAGTAAAATTAGAATCTAGTTTTTTGCTAGTAGCATACTTGTTATATATTTGATATTCACAATGAGGACAGCTCGTCATTAGTGCTTAGCCAAGTATTCCATTAATAGATGCCTATCAGCATTTGTATCTGAACTTTTGGGGGGATTCAGAGGGAGGGTGTGGGGGCCTGTGTGGAGAGGAGGCCAGGGAGCTGGGCTGTTCAGGGTTTCTCATGGCCAATTTCCTAGTGGAGGAAACTGCACCTCCACTTCCAGTAAAGGAAAAAAGAAAAACAGGTTTGTTTTTATTACTGCCTGGTTGGGCTTGGGGGAAATGATATTTGTGTATTTTAATGCAGTATTCCACACCTGGAGCTCTAACTCTGATGTGTTTTATGGGGCACAGAATGGACAGAAATCCATTCCTGATACCTGTGACAGAGAAAACCAACCAAAGCTGGGGACTGTTTCCTGCCAGGTGTTCCCAGCATTCTAAACTGCATGGGTGAGCTTAAGCTATTTTGGAAACGGACAAAATGAACTTCTGCAGCCACAGACATGTGAGCCTTTGGTTGACAAAAGTATGTCATGCATTTCAGAGTGCATATTAGGAATCAGGGCAAATGGCTTGGGAATGTCACACAGAAAGTGCACAGCATAACTGCAGCAGCACATGACTGAATTTCCTCGGTGCAAAAGTGTTGAGGACTGAAAAAAGTCACTCAGTAGCCCATCTTGTGTTTTGGATGCAATTCTTTGAACTTTTAGAGTAGCGGACTCCACCAGGGAGGCCACATGTGGATTTAAGCAGATAATTTGTGTAGGCACAAATCATATCATTTTGACTAAGTTTTTTGGAATGAAATTGATATCTGCTTTATCACCACTTGTACCTGTTAGACTATTTTGGCTTTATACAACCTTACTAGGTAGAAAAAAAGGCTTTCTCTTATTAAGGTTGTTTGAATAGGCTGAGGCAGGAGAATCACTTGAATCCAAGTGGCGGAGGTTGCAGTGAGCTGAGTTCATGCCACTGCACTCCAGCCTGGGTGACAGAGTGAGACTCCATCTCAAAAAAAAAGAAAAGAAAAAAAAAGAAAAAAGAATATACCAAATTATAATTCATAGAGTCAAGCCATCCTGATCTCAGGCCAGGATAACCAAAATGAGGCAGAGAATTTTAGGTATGTGTTCATAAAATGAAAGAGACTTAAAATTTAGGAGTATTTATTGAAGCTCAGACTTTCCTTCTTACCTCAGACATCCCTCATAGTATTTACATTTGTAATATTGATTATGATATATAGATTTATTTAAAATTAAAAGTAGGTTTAAGATAAAACAAAAACACACCAGGGTATGTTTGATCTAGAACAGGAGTTGGGAAACTTTTTGTAAATAGCCGGATAAATAGTTTAGTCTCTGTCTCAGCTGCTGAGCTCTGCCATTGTAGTGGCAAAGCGGCCACCTAGCAGCATGGACACAGTACACATAAAATGGCGTGGCTGCCTTCCAGTGAAACTTCACTTACAAATGCTGACAGAGCGGAGTTGGCCCGCAGGCCCTCCTTTGCCACCTGCAGTACTGTTGTAAGGCCTGGAGGAGAGGGGATCTTTTTTCTCTACTGCTAGTCAATGAAGTGAAACTGTTAAACATGAGCAGTCTCTAGAATCTGTCCCAGGAGTTTAATTGAGAGTTGGGGTTATGTAATTTGACCATGTTGGAATAGCCCAGGTAATAATGCCTTTTTTGATAGGTTACCCTGTACCATTAGGAAGACACCGTTCAAGGCTGGGTCCAGCTGGTTCTTCTCTTTGGTGACAGCAGTGGTGACTCTGTTGGGCCCAGCTCCCCTGTTTATGATATATTGTGTAACACTCATTGTAGTGGCCTGAGGTGTGATTAACACATGCTGAAAACACTAAAATAGTGCTGTAACTCACAAAGAAGAAATGAAAGGAAATATCATTTATAAATATTTATTTAAATGTAGGAATGGTTAGGTATGACTGCTAAAACAGTGGTACTGAAATGCAGGTCTGCTATGAGAGTGTCATCTCTAAACCACTCAGCTGCTGCCTTCTTTGAGTTCATCTTGCTGTGAAAAGAGAATTAAAGAGGCACAAACTCCTTCTCTAAGCACCAAGAGGTCCTAATGAAGGACTTGTGACCAGTCTGCAGATCACACTTTGAAGTCCAGAAGATGTAACGTTTGCCAGCGCTTGCACGTAGAATCCCCCTGCGCAGGAGGTCCTTAGAGAGGTCCTGTTAGTGACTCAGATATTGAGCCACTTTGCCACTGGTGACATGATTTTCTGAAGAGGTGGACAGTTTTTGGTACACTTCCAATCTGAAGTAGAGATTTCCTCCACTTATGTGGTAGTTCCTCTCCTGAAAAATGTTGTGTATAAAACCTGTGCCCCAAAATGCGTGAAATGGAGTTGAGTCTCTGCTCAGGATTTTTGCTGACTGGAGAATGTCTGGAAATTGGAAAGTCAGGCAAGATGGGGTGTGTGTGTGTGTGTGTGTGTGTGTGTGTGTGTGTGTGTGTGTGTGTTGGATGATGAGAGGAGGCTGTCACACACAATGGCTGCCCCCCATCATTGTGACAACTGTAGATGCCCCCACAGATTTCCAAATGTAAAATGAAACAGAGGCGCATGCAGGTGAGGATCTGGGAAGAGTGGTTACACGTCTGCATCATCCTTTCCTGTGATCTCATTGTGCGGATGAACTGCAGAGGGATGATAAAAGCAGCTGAACTCTCTCCTGCGCTTCCTCAGAACTTCTGACTTGTTTTCCATGAGTCTTGTCTCATATATGTGTATATTCATCTCTTCCTTTTTGCCCCCCTCCCCTAATACGGCCCCATTTTATTTGATCATTTCTCTTTTGTATCATTCTATAGGGTAGATTTTCTCCTCTTGCTGTTTCAACATTTTGGTGAGTCTTAATCATTTTGTAAGATGTGTTGAAAATAATTTATACCAATCGTAATTAAAGCACTGGAAATATGTAGTGTACTGTTTCTAATATCACTGACTTGCTTATTGATTGTTTTTTGAGCTGGAA
Organism: Mandrillus leucophaeus; assembly: GCF_000951045.1. Lineage (NCBI taxonomy): Eukaryota > Metazoa > Chordata > Mammalia > Primates > Cercopithecidae > Mandrillus > Mandrillus leucophaeus. The sequence goes on along the minus strand of NW_012104754.1, from coordinate 1,906,481 downwards.
AGTGATGGAGTTATGGCCCCTGCACATTCTTTCTTCTGTGACTGGGGCTACTGTTAGTGCCTTTCACATGGGGTTGTTGGAGGATTTAATCTGCAAGTTAGTGCCTGCAGATTACTTGCCAATGCCTAGTTCTTGTGTTTAGTTCTTTAAATGGTAGACATTACAAAGAAAGGAAAAAGAATTCTTGTCTTTGTTTGCTCTTTTAACAATCCAAAGGTTTAGGAATTTACTTTGCTTTAACAACTCTCTCGGTCCTCTCGTGACCCTGTTATACTCAGTGTTGCTGAAAAAGTCCATTTTAAAATAATGGCACTGACCGCATCCATGTTTCCATCTTTAGACCAGACTCTCTGATGATTGGTGGATTTTAGTATTAAAGCTTTTAAATTTAAATTTTAGATTTTAGTATTAAAGTATTAAAGTTGAAGGGGTGTGACTACTGTTGTATCTGAAACAAGAGTTAAGGTTATATTTTATGAAGCAGTTTTGGCTCTTTCAACAGATGTTGGCCACTCACTTTTATGGATTTCACATTGAGTAGTAATGAGTCATAATCACTACTTAATTTTCCCAAATCAGAGGGAATATGTATTTTATTCTTGGACCCTCCAGACTGTCAACGAAGAGAGAAAACCTTTCTTCGGAATCAAGTTGAAAACATGTTGTTAACATCTCTTTCTGGGCCTTCTTTGCTCTCCTTAGCAAGTTCATTGCTGGGGCCTGCGACTTCCCATTTTCTCTGCCTTGGAGGCATAGAGTCGTTTCCCAGCCTCATTCTCACCTTTGTGAGTTTATTTAATAATGTGATTAGAACATATACAGTATGCAAGAATAAAATGTGTCATGATGACACAGTTACTTAAAACTTTGATTATTCAAAGTTATAGAAAGTTACGTATTTTATTGTAGACTCTTAGTAGGTGAACCTTTCTGATCTTGGGGATTTCTTGTATTTCCTTGGAGAGTTTTATGTAGGCATAAGCCAGTGACTGATTTTTTTTTTTTTTCCTGATTGTTTTCTCATACTATCATAGGCCATTTGCGGGGAATAAAACAAATACTCGTTGGGAATCTGTATGTAGAATATCTTTCAGGCAAAAATTCTGGTCTTAAAGGTGTTAAAGTCTACTGGAGAACATAAGGACTTAGTTATAACAGCAGCCACAGCCTCCACCAGCCCCTGTGATAAAGGCATACCTATGTTATCTCACTTAATCCTTTTGACAGCCCATGGGAGGGTAGGTCTTGTTATCTTCATTTTATAATGCTGGAGACTGAAGATGATGAGAGACCTGTGGTTGCCTAAGGTCATATAGCTGGTAGGGGCAGAGTTTGTGTTTTTGCCACGGTTCTTGATAGCATATTTCTGCCATATGGGGCTTCTCCCGGATCCTTGAGTGAGGCCGGCCCTCCTGCCATAGCCTCCATTCCTTCTGCCTGCAATGAATACACCTTCCATACCACTCCCCCCAACCCCTCCCGTTAAGTTCTAACCATCATTTAAATTTCATCTTTGGTGGTCTTAGGCATTACTGTTACAGACAGGCATTTTCTGGCCCCTGCACCAGCTTACAGCACCCCCACTCCTTGACCTCTGTAATGCTCAGCTTTATACTTGGTTATGTTTGTGGTGTTCGTTGCTCTTTTTGTCTGGTGTCCTGGACTCTAAGCTCCGCGAGGGCAGGAATTGTCTGGCATCATTGCTGCACATGACGCCTGGTGGACGTACACATTTGTTAAATGAATAAATGAATGGATGTTCATACTTTTGTCCACCATGTTTTATGCTAAATACATACAGAGTAGATATTGAGAGAGGCTCTAAGAGGGAGGTGTGTATCCTTTGAGCTATGGATGACAAACTTAAAAAATTGCCCATTAAGTTAGAAAAGAATTGAGTATAGATTTTTAATATATGTGTTTACTTAATATACACACGTATTTTCAAAATACATGATATTGGCATTTTAAAGAGGATAAAAATATTTAAAATATGGAGTTTCTAATATGTTTTCCTGTATGTTGGAGGATCAACTGGTATCCAGGACCCACTACACTTGGAGCTGGGGGTGCCGGGGCAGGCCCTGTGGGAATACATGTAACTAAACAAGCTCCATGGAACCATGGAACCAGACTGCAGTTGATCAAAGCACGGTCGAGGGTGGGATGTGCTGGGCTCATGCAAAGATGTGTGAGTGATTGCGTGTCCAGATGAAGGATCGCTGGGGGAGAGGTGGGGAGGAGGTTCACTGGAAGTCTGGGACTCAGCTATGATTGAGGTGAGATACCTAGTTTAGGGGATAAGACCGTATCATCTTGAAATGATGGGCTGCTGAAGAGTCTTAAAGAATCATGGGTACGGTGGCTCACGCTTTTAATCCCAGCACTTTGGGAAGCCAGGGCAGGTGGATCACTTGAGCCCAGGAGTTTGAGACCAGCCTAGGCAACATGGCGAGACCCTGTCTCTAAAAAAAAAAAAAAAAAAAAATTAGCCTGGCATGGTGGGTGGTGTGTGTCTGTAGTCCCAGCTACTTGGGAGGCCGAAGTGGGATGATTGCTTGAGCCTGGGAGGCAGAGGTTGCAGTGAGCCAGTGTGGCGCCACTGCCCTCCAGCCTGGGTGACAGAATGAGACCCTCTCTCAAAAGAAAAAACAGGAATCATGTAACTACCCCCACCCCCCGCCTTCTCCTTTAGCAAATATTTTTCCTTCCTTTCTTCCTTCTCTTTTTATTATTAATACATACCAAAACATGTATTTCTTATTGTGTCACGTGGCACACTGAATCTAAAGTGATCCTCCTACCTTAGCCTCCTACAGGCGTGGGACTCCAGGCAGGCACCACCACGCCTGGCTAATTAAAAATATTTTTTTGTAGCTAATGAGATCTCCCTGTGTTGCCCAGGCTGTTTTTTTGTTTTGTTTTGGTTTTGTGTTTTTTGTCTGTGTGTTTTGTTTTTTGTTTGTTTGAGTCTGACTTTGCCACCCAGGTTAGAGTGGAGTAGCACAATTAGAGCTGACTGCAGACTTGAAATCCTGGGTTCAAGTGATTCTTTCACTTCAGCCTCCTGAGTAGCTGGGATTGCAGGTGCATATCAACCACACCCAGCTACTTAAAATTTTTTTGTGTGTGGAGACAGGGTCTCACCGTTGCCCAGGCTAGTCTCAAACTCCTGGCTTCCAGTGATCCTCTTACTCCGGTCGCCCAAGGTGCTGAGATAGGCGTGAGCCATCATGTCTGGCCTTGGTTAAGCTTTTTTATCCTATACCAGAGACATCTAAAAGATTTACTCCTTGTCGTTATTATTGCCAATGAGGTTCCCGTATAAAGACGATGTTGACTACTTTAGGCCCATAGGGAAATACTGGTAGTTTCAGAGGTAGAATGAATGGCAGAGGATAAAAAAGTACAATTCAGTGGTGATAGTTGGACAAGCTGGGCAGTGGATAGGGGTGCCAGGCAGTGGAGATCTTAGAAGCTTGTGGCAAGACCAGTGAGTTGAGGAAATGCTGCTGCTTTTGCTCATCCGTGGGTAGGGTGGTAGCTGCCCTGGCATTTTTAACATTCCCTGTTGTTGAGAGATGGGCTAATAATGCTAGTCAGAGGTCTGATGCTTGCCAGAGGCAGATAGCCCCACGAGCAGGTTCTGCAGTCTCAGTAGGTACCTGTCTGAGGGAAGGTTTACACCGCAGTTGAGTTGGGGGAAATGTTTTGTGATCTGTACTTACAGAAGCAATGTTAAAAAATTCATATTTGGTGTAGTAAAGGAGTAAAATAGTAAAAATTGTTTCTGTTCCTACATTACATATACAAGTAAAGGGAAGCCTTGTAGTGCTTTAAGGATTGCAGATTGTGATGCAAAATGTATTAGCCTATTTCGCAGAAGCAGATATGTCAGTCAATTAAGAGAAATGCCTAATTGCCACGTCAGATCATTTCACAGAGGTGTGGCACATTTAAAAAGTACTTTATTTGCAAAAAGTATCTGAAATGACTTATTTTAAAATTTTCATCTAATCTACAAAACTAGATTACTTTCAAGGAATGTCTTTAGTCCAGAATGTTGATAAGAAAAAATTGTTTTAAGTTAAAATGTGTTTTTTTAAATGTTATTTTATTAAAAAAGTATATAACAGGGGTTCTACTTTGCCCTAAATTATAGTCTAGTAATTTGGAAATTTTGATCTAAATATTAGCAGAAGCTTTAAGAACATTTGTTCTCTTAATACCCTGACTATAGGGCCAGGCACGGTGGCTCACGCCTGTAATCCCAGCACTTTGGGAGGCCGAGGTGGGCGGATCATGAGGTCAGGAGATCGAGACCATCCTGGGTAACGCGGTGAAACCCCATCTCTACTAAAAATACAAAAAAATTAGCTGGGCGTGGTGGCGGGCGCCTGTAGTCCCAGCTACTCAGGAGGCTGAGGCGAGAGAATGGTTTGAACGTGGGAGGTGGAGCTTGCAGTGAGCCGAGATTGCGCCACTGCATTCCAGGCTGGGCGACAGAGCAAAACTCTCTCTCAAAAAAAAAAAAAAAAAAATCTATAGAAAACAAACCAAAGTAAAAACTTGTTACCCTATACATCCTGGCATAACTTATTCAAAATATAAGCGAAACCTAGGAAGTATGTTTTGCTATTTATAAAATATTTCTTTACAGATTTTTTTAATACTTCAGAGGTATATTCTAAGCATTGTAATAGTCAACTTCATTAAAACAAACTAATATAAATTCCAGAAATAAAATTGATGAGATCCAAACAAAACTTTAGGCTCTGGGTTGAGTACAGTAAGTAAATAGCATGAAGTCAGAAGACCTGGGTTTGTTGATTGCTTCCCCGCTGTATTTTCTCTAGTAAGTCTTCTAGTTTCACGTTTGACACTGTAGTCTCTGGTTTCTAAAGTGTAGATGATAAATATGTCTGTTATACAGGATAGGTTTAGGCATGAAGTGAGTTAATATGGTTTGGGAAAATAGTTTGAAAACGGCAAAGGTCTGTATTAAATGTTTGTTGTTACAGTTACAACTAGTAGCTTTTAATGGCGGGATTTTGGTTGTTCTGCTAAGTCTGCAGGTGGTTGAATTGGACACAGAATGGAACTACACTAGACAGATGAGATCTAGTGTGCCCTTGCACGCATTTGAATTTATAAGCATGCATTTGGGAAACAGTTCATGGGAAAGTTGTCACAAGTTTTTGGGTAGGAGATACAGGTTTTTGAGGTTTCACTGACAAAACTGTACATTTTACTTCTTATTTAAAAACAATTTTTTTTTTTTTTTTTTTAGAGTTAGGGTCTCACTGTGTTGACCAGGCTGGTCTCGAACTCCTGGCCTTAAGCGATCTCCTCCCATCTTGGCCTCCCAAAGTGCCTGGATTACAGGTGTGAGCCACCATGACCCAGCCCTATAAAACTGTACATTTTCGATGAAACATAAAACTTATAATTGTAGATTCAATCAACTCACATAGTTGGTTAGATAGATCACCTACTTAACAAATAATTTGTTTGCGGTAGAAACCAAGCTTGTGTTACTGTACTCTTGATTTCTGAGAGTGAAAGTCCAAATGACCTGGAATTGTGGTTTGGCCTGTGAGGATGCAGTGAAGTAAAGCCTCCCCACCCCACCCTTAGAACATCAGAGGTCCCCAGAAAGGAAAAATAGGGTGATTAAAGGTTTTTTCTTCAAACGTGTTAAAAATTTTAGTGTTTTCATTTTTTCTATACAATGATAAAAACATTTTTTGAAAAGCTTGTCCTGATTATTAAATCTTAAACATTCCTTCTTCAGGGCTTAGCCTTACAGTAAACTACTTGCCAAACTGAAGGTGATGAATACTTAAATAACTATCTTTCTTCTCAGTACACCAAATGTAACTGTTGGGTTCAGAAATGATTTACTTAGGATATATGCACTTATTTTTCTAGAGGAGTACTTGACCAAGGTATTAAACATTGTTACCATTTTAGTTACTATTGTATATACCAAAACTTTGTGTGGTTTTAGGAGAGAGGAAGTAATCATACCTACTCAAAATGGTTTTTCCCTCATTCAATATATATGTTTTAAATAACCAATTACTCTTTTGTGTGGACTGTCTTAGTATAATAACATTTCCAAATAACCTGTTTTGTGTAGCAGCTTTATTGAGGTATAATTCACATAGCATACAATTTCCCCATTTAAGGTATACAGTTCTGTGGCTTTTAGTATATTCATCTACAGAGTTGTGCAGCCATCACTGCAGCCAGTTTAGAACATTTTCAACACCAGAAAGAAACCACACAGCCCTTAGCCTTCACCTCTCCAGCCTCCCCATTCCTTCCAGTCCCAAGCAACTACCAGGTGACTTTCTGTCTCAGTGGCTTTGCCTATGACACCACCAGTTTTTACAACCTGAGAGCGGCATCCACAGGGAAGCGTCTTGCCTGTCCTGTGGCACTCTGTGATAATCTGCTGCACCTTTGTAAGCCGCTGAGAGAGGAATGGGGCCTGCCTGCTTGTCAGCATCAGAGGGTTATTCTCCCTTTTAGAGGAAGCAAGAGTTATTTTGCTTTGGTAGTACAGACTGCGTATCCCTTATCCAAAATGCTTGGGACCAGAGGGGTTATGAATTTCAGATTTTTCTTTTAGATTTTGAAATACGTGCAAATACTCCCTGTTGAGTATCCCAGATCCGAAAATCAGAAATCCGAAATGCTCCAGTGAGCATTTTCTCTAAGTGTCCTGTCGACACTCAAAATATTTCAGACTTGGGAGCATTTTAGATTTTGGGCTTTTGGATTTGGGACATTCAACATGTAACTTGGTGTTAATGCGATTGTCAGGACAGTGATGAAGAAGTACAGGAGACAGTGGTACTGTGGGGCTGTTGCGAGTGTCGTGTGACGGGGCCCATAAGAAATGGCTTGCATGTTACCTTGAACACCAGAGAATCTGGATTAGTGAAGGCAGGATGACTTGGCATGTGTGCCTGCTTGCTTTGGTGGCACGCTGGAGATGTTTGTGTACACGCGGCGTGCGCACACCTGCTGCCGACAGCAGTTGTTGGGTGGAAATCAACAGTTGTAGCCTTGACACAGATGGAAGTGAACGTGAATGCAGTTGAGTATGAGGCATAAAACCCTCTACATTGACCAGCATGGTGTTTAAAATGCCTTGACTTAATGCCCAGGCTCAGCCACTTTCTCTACCTCTAAGTATATCCTTTGACTGATTGATTCTTAGTTGGCCAATAATATTGATCAAGATTTGATAGCTAGGTTTTGAAAAGAGAAACAGGTTACAAGCTGAGCCCAAAACTGCTTGGTTTTAATTTGGAGGTTGCTACTATTTGAGGTAGAATTCATGACTCATCAAATTTTCTTCTTTCCTCTAACATTTAGCATTATTATTCTTTGTTGGACAGATTTACCTTAAGAGTGTTATTCTGAGCAGCTATGTAGTCACTGCCCATATCCTGCCTTTTATCCAACAGAACATGTAGGAATTTTCCTTTTTTGTGTGTGTGAATTTAAGTGATTATAATATTTAGATGAAGTTAAAGAGTGAACTTTACACATGAGAAAGTAAAGTTTATGTCGGTTCTCTTGAAACAGTGTATGTGTAGTTGATTTTAGTAGGAATAAAAGTTAGAAAAATGCACAGATTTTGTTTTTGGAGGGATATGGTTCCTGGAGGTGAACTGACTGCTGCATGCTGGGAGGGACTTCCTGCCGCTAAGTGAAGAGAAGCATTCCGGTGTTTTCTTTGATGCTGATTTGAATGCGGTCATTAATTTGCTCGTTGTTTTAAAACATTTATACTGTCAATGATAGGGTTTTTTCCCTACTGCATGGTATGGTGTTAAGTAAACTCGAAGCCAAATATCTGCTGTCTCCTCTTTGTGCCAGAGCATTCTCAGCCTCCAGGGCTCCACCAGCCCACGTGGGCCCTCCTGGGTCCCTGTGGGCCCCGTGCACCGCCTGCCATGGATTCCTGCAGCTTGTGCACGGGACACCTGAGGAGACAAGGGGTATGAATCTTTCTCCTTTATGTTCCATGTGCATTTAATAGCAGACGATATTAAAGCGAATTCAGTGTTAACGTAAGTTTTCATATTTCATCTTTTTTCTTTAAATAATTCATAAAGTGCTACTTTAAATTAGAATCTTACAATGTAGGATCCTATTGGATGGCTCTTTTTAAATAGAAAAGTTTGGAAAGGCCCTGGCGGGGGGTGCAAATAAAACGTTTTCCACTTGGTCTAAAAGAGTGTTGTGCAGAGTTAAGACAAACCTGATTTTACATCCCACATCTTTGCCACCTGGCTGGCTGCCTTGTCAACTGTGTAGATTAATTAATCCTTGCAAATCTCCATTTTCTCGTGGAAAATAAGTATAAAAACAGGTACTTCCTCGTACTAAGGGAGTTGCCAGCTTGTGGTATCACTGCGGTGAATGGTGACGCTGATGAGGCTTGTCCTGTTGGACTTATTTTTCCATACACGATGGTAAGAGGTTGCGTATAACCTAAGATTGTTGGCTCTAGGCTTGAGATATGCCCAGGGTGTTTTATATATGCAGTCAATCAACAGAGTTCAAAATATTGAAACATTCAAATATTAAAATACCAGGAAGAATTTCAGAAGATGTAAGTGGTGTTCTGACCTGTTATGCTAAAATACTTCTTTTTGATAGAAAGTCTAAAAATTACTTTCTAATTTTCTATCCTGGTTAGCAGTAAGGACTCAACCTCCCACCCCCTCCCCATTCTCAGTGCTTATGTAAGTGTTCTTGAAAATGTAGTTATTCTTTTTCTATACTTAGTTGAAATGTATAGAATGAGAATTAAATGCAGTGAATCAAATCTGCAGTGCCAGCTTTCTTGTTTCCTTGGTCTCTTTACTAACAGAAATACGCAAGCGCAGCAACATGGGAGAACTAGCGTTCATCTCCCCACCCTCACAGACCCCTAGAGGTGTCATTCACGTAATGACTTGCATTCACTGGGCACTCCATTTGGAACTGATTCCCTATTTGATCCTCGCTGACCTCATCAGATGCTGCTGCTCCACCTTACAGGTAGGGATTCTGAGGCATGGAGTGTTAACAGCCTGCCCAAGGTCACCTAGTTGCAGAACTGAATTCTGATCGGCTTGAGCCAACTCTAAAAACCCATATTCTTTCCACTATTGTCTGTGTTCTTGTTGCATGGAGGGATAATACAGGAATATGAATGACTTTAAGAGATTTAGAACAGAAGCGCAAAGTTCAGTTCAGCAATGAAGAATCGATAGGGAACTGTGTAGGATGTGAAAGGAGAACATTTGTTTTTGATCAGTAGGAAAGGCTTAGTGAAGTTTGAGATGCCTTTAAAGACAGACGGATGCTTTCACGGGAGGGAACCGCCATGGGAGGAGAAGGAGTATTTTCTTGATTTAAAAGTATTCGTGCATAATTTAGAAGTTGTTTCAGGGTACCCTGTTTTTCTCACGTAGAACATCCCCTCGGTTTCCCTGTCTCTTCAGCGATTCTTTCCTAGATTAGCTTTTTCCTGACTTTCCTTCCTTTGCAACCTCAGTTTTTGATTGTATGTCTAGTCTGTGACTAATAAGTTTTCAAATAGTAATAAAAAGAGTTAATGGGACTCATACAGGTTTGTGGAATGAGGCTTGAGAAACTAAGTGAAGCCTGAAGTTTATTTCCTTTTATGAACACAGTGTGCTTACATTGGTTTATTTTAACATAAACTATTTCTAAAAATGGAGTCAGTTATTATCTACTAAATGCAATTTGGTAGGGAGATTTCTTTCAAATCATGAGCTTCACAGTGGGGATAAAGGAAGAAAAGGGGGTTCTCAGTGGTGAAAAGATTGGGAAGGACTGATGTACTTATGTCTGTGAAAATCACTGTAAAATTTGAGCTAAGCTGTTACCCGGAAGCTATTTTCCTATTCTTTTACATAACAGCAGATTTTCATTCTTCTCCTCTTTCCCTTGTGGTGAACAGTTGCATTTAAGCATTATCAGCATTAAAAACATATTTGGGATGAAATCTAAGCCAAGCATCTGTTAACCAGTCAGCCACTTTCCAAAACCCTTTCAGCTGCAGGGCGTGGGTATCATTCCATGGGGTGCGAGTCTGCCATCAGAAGACTTGCTGCCTTCTCCAGAGATCTGGCATCCTTTTGTAGGTTTTCAGACAATACTTCTGTTTCACTGAAGGTGAAAAAGTTCTAAACAAGACCTCAGTTGTCAATATTTGATAACATTTTGCAAGTCGGCTAATTGGTTTGTATTTAAAAGGATGTGAAATTTGGGTGTTTCCGCCCTCACCCCTTTTTTTAACTATTGAGATGGTATTCATTAAAACTGTTGGCAAAACGTGTTCTGGAATTAATATGGTAAAAGGTAGAAGTTTACATTGTTTTCTTTTGAATCGTGAAATAAGTTTTTAAGAGAAGTTGATGGGTCCCTAGAGTGAGTCATTAAAATACTGGTGAGGTTTTTTAGGGAAATAGCATTGTATGTCAATATGTTGAAAGAAACAAAAATGCCACTTGGATTCTTTTTTTTATTTATCAGTATTAGAATTAAGTCTTTTAAAATTCTACTGACTTTGTTTTTGGTAAAGACTTGCTAAAACAATTTGAGAGTTTTCTTCGAAGAAGCATGTTTTGCAAATACCTTTTTTTCCCTATGAGCTACAAGTATAGACATTTTGGGGGGCCTGCCTCATATATATTCAAATTTATAGTTATTGTGTCCTAGGGGTATCATAAATCTGCCTGATGATTTCATAATAGAAAATTGAATGATACTGATTTGGGGAAATGAGGTAGAAATTATGGGTTAGGCAGAAGCTTCTGTAATCTTTTAGTAACTGTTTGGTATGATCATACAATTTGTACGTAGTAAAGTGAGCTAGTGAATTAAGCTTTTCGTTATCAGATGCTATGGGAGCAGTCTGAGAAGGGAGTAATAGATAGTCTGCTGTTGGTTCCTGCTTAAGACTAAAACATGTGCTTTAAAAATGTTCTTAAAACCTTTTATTTAATTGAAACTTGATTCCTTCTGTAGGCTAAATTTTATATTGTTGTGGATATAGAGGCATTGTCAGCTCTAAAACTCTGATTTTAGGATGCTTCGTATTTTATGTTATTTAAAATAGCACAATTTTCAAGAAGGCAAAACAGTAGCAATTCAAACATGGATTTGTTCACTTTGGGTTCTTGTTTCTTCTGTCTTCCCCCAGACACTCTATAATTGGATTTGCTTCTAGGTTTACATGTTAGGATATACCAGTTAGATTAGCAGTACAGCCTGTCGGTGCCAAAGATGTGGGACAAATTATATTCCATTGCAAGCTTGGAACATTTTTTTTTTTTGGTAGCAGTTCAGTACACTTGAATGCTATGATTTTTGAAATTAAAAGTAAATTATTCCAACGACACTGTAAATATTAATTACACTGATCATAATCACTAATGGTGTTTGCCATGTGCCAGGCACTGGTCAAAACTCTTGCCTGTATCAACTCTCATCCTTCCTACAGTGCTAGTAGGTGTGCATATTATTTTACAGATGCAGAGACTGAGATACGGAAAAGTTAAGTAACTTATTCAAGGCCTCATACCCGCCAGGTGGCAGAGACGGGCCTGGAATCCAAGCAGGGAGGCCTTGCTTCTGTGCTGTCAGCCTCTGGGCTACTGCTGCTCTACTTCGTGTTTTCCGTTGACTAACAGAAAGCTCTTTTCTGCATTTCTTTACTGTGGCCTCAGATATGAATGTAGGTATTATATGTATATAATAAAGATATGCTAAATCATCTTAACCTACACATCTGAGCGCAGAATAAAGATCATGTATGTAAAACACAAAAGATACCAATCTTACACAAATCAGGGGTCTTGTCAGTTTTTATGATTGAAATATTGTTAAAATTGATAGACTTTTTTCTTTCGGGATCTTCACAAGAAGAAAACAGTGTTTCCTGCCAGGCATAAAGGAGTTTCTGGTTTTGTATCCATACCATTTCACAAATGACTATCAGGAGGAGAAGATGGTCACATGCTGCCCGCTGCCGCCTTTTGAGACAAGATCTCACTGTGTCGCCCAGGCTGGAGTACAGTGGCAGGATCATGGGTCATCATAGCCTCCACCTGCTGTGCTCAAGCAGTCCTCCCACCTCAGCCTCCCAAGTAGCTGGGACTACAGGCGTGCCACCATGCCCGCCTAATTTTTTTAAAACGTTTTTTACAGAGATGAGGTCTCACTGTGTTGTTTAGGCTATTTGGGCCTTTTGATCTATTATTTGATTGCTCAAAGTCAGCCAGCCCTTATATTCCCACTCTACTCTGCATTGTTGGAGGATAAACCAGAATGGGAAACACAGGCCCTGCCTTCTCTAAATCCCTCTCTACTCCGGAAGGTAAATTGCAGGTGAGCTTTGGGACGCCTTGCTCTGGCAGAGGGGGCAGACACACGCCGTGGTTGGCGGCCCAGCCAGGGAGTCCCTTGTCTCACAGCCACATCTGCAAAGACAGCAGGGCTTGCTTGGAGACTTTATCAGGCCCCACAGCGTGAAGAGCTCAGGAGGAGCTCAGTCTTGTGTTGAAGCCAGCGAAGAATTCCAGGCACTCCCACTCCTGCCATGGCTCTTTCCTGCTGCTTCTGTGTCCCCTCTCCAGCTCCTGGGATTTTGGGTGTGTCCATGTCCTGGTCCCTGCCTCTGCTGCTACTCCCCCCTCCCTCTCCATTCATGTGTATCCTGCCTTTTTTCTCAATGTTTTGCTCGCAACTTAGACATGAAATGCTTTTTAAAAAGTTAAATTGGATTAAAGATTATATTCCTTATTGCAAGTGAAATTCCACCCCTCCCCCCAGTTCAGTTGTTTCTAGCTTAGAGTCCTTGGCTGATCCTTATTATCTACGGTACTTGGTTAAGTTTCCATGTATCTGTTATAATGGTAACTTTTATTATGAGAGTCTCTTCAAATAATTAGAAAACGATTATTGGAAAGGTATACGTCAAATAGAGGTCATAATGACAAAACGTAGTACCTTATAATGAATGTAACATTCTGGATTTTTAAAAAATTATTCCATAGGAGGATATAAGCCAAACTAGTTTTCCCCCAGCATTTGTTTTCCTCATACATTGATAAGGCAAACATATGGGATGGAAATAATTAGGTGCATTAAAAGACCATATTGACTTTCTGTGTTGGCATTTTTTCTTTAATTGTGTACATTTTTCATGAGTTTCTGTCTAGTATGATCCATTTTTGGTATAGGCATGCCAGTAGCCTAAAGCTTTTAATTCATCAAAGAGAGGGTATTTCTAGAAAAATAGCAAAGGCCTCATAGGAGCCTACCACTTGCTGTTCAGCAAACTAGCTAGTACAATAACAGGGCCATATGCAGAGCCATGCCTGGCAGAAGGGCTTCTCTTAGGGAGGAGTGACTCAGGTCCTGCAGCCAGGACCTGCTTGGCTGTACAGCTCAGCCACTGCTGACCGAGGGGAGGCAATTTAGCATTTTACACTTCAGGTGCATTGCTGAAAATAAGGAAAATGAAACATCATGGAACATTTTGAGGTCTTTGGGCAGTACACTTTAACATAGGGATTGATCTTTTAGGTTCAGGAAGGTAGCTCTTAATCACTTAAAATTATAATCTGTTTTTCACAAAGAGATTTACCAGGTTGTGTTATATTTTGCATTTGAAGTTGCCAGTTTGGGGAATGCACTTCTAAGTTGTAATTTCGTGTTTCGTGCATAGGATTTCTGATTGATGGTTCGGCGCTATCTACTGTAAATGGGGCAGACGTCATGGAAGAGGCTATCTTTGAAGCTACAGAGAATGTAGAAATTAGATGCTTGCTTTTGAGACTATTAAAGATACTGGGTTTTCATAGTAGTATGTAGAATACTTAGAAGTACCTTATGGCCAATTTTTCCAAATTGGTTATTTACATTCTAGAACATGATTTTTCTGTAGAATTGTTATCTGTATGGCTAGGCTCTCAGGCCAGCCCTAGAAATTGTCTTTTCCTATAATTTTGCTGAACTGCAGTACTAAGAATGTCAGAGAAAATAAGCATTAATTATTAAAATAAATTTGAAATTCTGCTGAGCTTATGGGACCATGTTTGACTCCTCACCGCAGCCCACAGTGGCAAGAAGCGGCACCTGGGAACTCCACGTTCCACTCCTTGCCATCAGCCTGGGTTGCAGCAGCTCCTTGGTGTATTCAGGTGGAATCAGTGAGGACTGGGTCAGGCTCATACAGGGAGGTTGCAGTTACTGGAGCAGGGAGCACAGGGTAAATGAGGTTTCGGGTCTGTGAGAGGCATAGGCAGAGGGCGTGCGCTGCAAGGGCAGCTGAGGGAGGTATAGCCCCAGGAAGAGTCTGAGATAGGCCCAGGTGGATGCAGCTCCAAGTTAAGTACTTGAACATCAGGAGCTGTGCATCCACAATTCTCTACAGCAAACACTAAAATATTACTGACAGACTTGGGAAAAGCCAGCCAGTCTTTTGAGGCAATGAAAAGATAGCTTTTGCCGTGATCAGCTTCTCTAATACTGTTCCTGTGTAAGGGTTTCACTGTTCTCAACTTTGAACATCCACTCGCCGTTCTGTGGTATGCCCATTTATCCCTAGTATTTAAATTAGGTTATTGTGAAAGCTCCTTTGCACCTGTTGAAAATGCTGGCACAGTTTCTCCCTTGGTAAACCCTAGAAATCTGAGCTCTCTTTCACTAAAGTTTCTTATTTCAACTGGGACGTTCTTGTTGAATGTGTGTGATAGGATCAGTGTACAGTTTTCAAATGGTTCAGTCTTTTTCTTCAACCACAAAGTTTCTTATTCAGGGGAATGCTTGCAGTTCTCTTCATTCCCCTCCTCCACTTTTGGATTAAGAAAAGAAAGGCTTATATTATTTTTGAGGCAGCTGCTAACAAAAACCTTGTTTTCTTGAGAGCTGTGCTTGTCATTGCTTAAAGATAGTGTATGTCAGACCAAGCTGGTGACAGTTCCGCGCTACTGAATTGGAGATGCCTCGGCGTGGACAGTCTTGTCTGCAGATCAGTGGCCTTTGCAATAGACAAACACTTCCTGACCGTTTCTGCTGCCCCGAGTGGACTGATTGTGAGGCTGTCTCCTCCTGTGCACACAGAGGTCCCTGAGAAGAACATGGGGCAAATGGAGGGCAGGTGTAGATATGCTGGCCAGTGCCACAGATCCAGGATAGCTGGTGACCCCTGGTGTGCTGCCATCATTTCCAGCCAGGAATTTGACCTTCCCAAAGCACAGTTTGCCAGGTGATGTCCATTCCAGGTAAATGATACAGGCAATGGAATTAGATGCCTGTTTTGGGTGTTGAATATTTTTGATGTCTATTCCATTTAGGACAAGATTGAATCCTCCTAGGTTAGAGTGTACATTCAGCATTGCTTATTATTCTGGAAGTAACTCCCAGTTAATGATATAAGGGGAAAAACAGTCATTATCCACTCCCTTGATTTACTTAAATCCCTGATAAATTTTACTTCCCCTCTCACCTTAAACCATTTCTTCTATCTGATAAACAGTTACAGTTTCGTTGTGTGCTTTGAAACAATTTAAATCAGAAGGTGAAAGTTCAAAATAAACAATGCCTTTTAAAGATAGAAAATAAAACATAATTATAGGATCAACAGTATTAAAGTTCTGCTACTTCATTTCTCTTAAATTTACTAGCCGTCAAACTAGGGGGAACTCCGGGGTTTAACATCATTCAGGGCTGGAGGTACATGTATTTGTGGAACTTTGTTAATATTTTAAAATACGAAGTCTGTGAATAAAGTCACATAACCTCTTTAGTGAAACTTGGAAAGCGCAGCCAAGAATGGGCGTCACTTTCCCTGTCTCTGCTCTTGGTGACTTCTCAGGCAGATCCTGTGGCTGTCACTTCTCTTTTGGATATTGGAACAGTCAGTGCTGTAGGCATGAAGAGCCCAAGCCAGTCTCAACCAGGATGTCACTCTTTCACCCACTGGAAGACTTCTTCTTCCCAGCTCAGGCCTGCCCCTTTTCTGTGGGCCAGTCTCTGGGAAGGGGCTGTATTTCTTCCGCTTCCCTCTCCAGTCACCCTTCGCCTCCTGTTCCCTGTGGCTCCTCCATCTTGGGGCTAGGGATAAGGAAGAAGGAAAAGGGTAACACTCTTTTGACTCAGCCATTCCCTGCCATTCTCTTGTGCTCTGCTTCTGTCTCTGCACCCATCTCTGATTATTCAGAGACACCCCCCACACCACCTCCTGGAATGTTCCTCGGCATGGCGGTGCCCACTCCTGGCCACCTTCACCAATCCCCTTCAGAGTGCACCCCGAAGGTGCTCCCCTCTCTGCCCCGCTCGATGAGTCCCTTTGCCTTGCAGGCAGTCCTCCTGGCCTCGCTCCTTGGTGTTCCTATGTCCACATCAGCAGTGTGCGTCCTCCCAAACTACAGGTAGCAGGCTACTGCTGTCTGTCCCACCCCCCCACCCTTCCCCACAGCTCAACCTGCTGAGCAAGGACTGGCACCTGCATTGTGCAGGCCTGGTGGCCTCTCAGTGAACTTTTTCCACATGCGTCGGTGTTAGCCTGTGTGGTCCCTTCCCTCTACTGCCCTCAGCTGGAGCCTGGGCCAAGTCAAGACATGGAAATGTCCTGTCACTGTCACAGCTGGATATTGGATACTGTAATCCATTGTTGTGATGTGTGGATGTAAACTTCAGAATTAGGGGAAGATTAGCCTGAACTATGAAACAGGTTAATATCCATTTCAGTTATTTTCAAATGTAGAAATATACTTTCAAATGAGGGTTTCAGCTTTAAATGAAGTCTTACTAATTCATATATCCTATTATGGTAAGATATAAAAGTATTTTAAGGAATATGTTCTTTTAGATTAACTCAAGACTTGAAGTGATGTTGAAGAAACTCTGGATCATTTGAACCGTGTTTGGGAAAATTTACTGAATTTTATGGTAGATTTCTTATAGGACACATACATATTTGACTGGTATATGTCATATAAGATTTTGCATTATACTGCACTTAAAATAGGGGTTAATTTTGTTTTAGGACGTTATAGTATGTGCTAAGAAGAGCACGCTATTTTGCCAGTAAAGTCGATGAGTTGGAATACATGGGCTTAGATACATAAATTAAATATAGAGAGGGAAGCAGAAGAAATACAGACCACTAGGTGGGGCACGGTGGCTCACACCTGTAATCCTAGCACTTTGAGAGGCCGAGGCAGGCAGATCACGAGGTCAGGAGTTCAAGACCAGCCTAGCCAATATGGTGAAACCCCATCTCTACTAAAAATACAGAAATTAGCCATGCATGGTGGCATGTGCCTGTAGTCCCAGCTACTTGGGAGGCTGAGGCAGAAGAATGGCTTGAACCCCGGAGGTGGAGGTTGCAGTGAGCCGAGATTGCGCCACTGCACGCCACCCTGGGCAACAGAGCGAGACTCTGCCAAAAAAAGAAAGAAAGAAATACAGACCACTGCCCCTTCCTTGCCGCTCGGTTATTGGCTACCATTTTGCCTTGTTTTTAGCTTATGAGTGTGGGAAGTTTCAATGGGTCTTGTACTTCATGGTATATTAGGAGATCATAGAGTTAGGAGTTGGTAATGCACCAAGTTAAACTCATCAAAATTAGATTTTGAAGGAATCATGCTTTAATGTTATTACCTTTCCACTTAAAACATTGCAAATGGAATGTCAAACCGTAGGCATTAGGTAACTGAAATCTTATAGCAAACCCTTTTGTTCAGACAGTTGCTCTTGCGAAGTGTGTTGAATGCATTTTAGTAACATCCACTGCCAATTTGAAGTGACATTGAGTAGATTAGGAAAGTAAAATAAAGTGATTTGATCCCTTCATTACTTGAATGGTTAATTTTATGTTGACTGTGTGGATTAAATACATCCGGGGCCCCAGGCAGTGTCCCTGCACCTGCTGCCGTAGGTGAGGGGGACAAGGCGTGCCTGGAACAGAAGGCAGCTCGGGGCCTGGGAGTCAGTTTCCTGAGGGGAGCCCCTTGCAAGCGCCGTCCACAAAGGAGCCCCCAACTGCTCCCCACCTCTCTTGTTCATCCTCCCTCATTGTCAGGAACTGCTACACTGGGCTCTGCTTTGGAACAGGTCATCAGAGCTGACATCGGTGGACACTATTGGTGTGCCACAGTGGTGCTCAATGCTTTACAGACTTCTCCTGTAATCCTCAGAGCAAGCCCGCAAGTAAGAGATTCTGATCCCCATTTGATGGGCAATGGCTCCAAAGCTCTAAGGAGTGCATTAACTTGGACATGGCACTTCCGGGGTTTGATTCCAAGCCTGGCTGACTTTCTGAAGGTGGTGATCTCTCCCACCAGACTGAGAGCCCTCAAAATAGATTTGCTGGGCTTCTGTCCAGGTGAGGTACTATGCTCAACATGGGGGGCCAGGGGAGCTAGATGTACATAGTTCCTGCCCGAGGTGCCCATAGGTCGAGAATAGATGGGCCATCTTGGCAGTGCTAACCTTGGCTGGAGACGGGCTGACTTGTCGGTGTTTCAGAAGTAGATGTATGGCTTTTCCTCTGAAGGAAAACAGTGGAAATATACAAGAGAAATAGAAATAGAGTCTTGTTGGTAAACAGACTTGGAGAGGTTGAGAATGCGTTCTGATTTAGTTGATTTCTGAGTTCCAGAGCCATCCTGAAATTCCGTAGTGCGGGAGGTTGTCGCTAGGAAGCTGATGGCAGCCAGTCAGTGGTTAGGCTTGCCCATTTGCTACTACCCACCACTCCAGGAAATGCCAGTTTACAGAGTGAGTGGAGTGGGGTCGGGAGGGAGGCACCATCGTTGCTTCAGCTTGAAAGAGAGCTGAACTTTCTGGACTTTCGAGGAGGGAATTGCCAGTGGAGAATGGGTTCGTGTGGTTCAGGCTTCATTTGTTCCTTTATCTAAGTTTAATTTGCATGTGTTGAGGTTAAGCAGCTGGTCCGACCCCTTGGCATAAATACCTTGTCGGATGGTGAGATTGAGAGCAGCTATAAAGGGCAGGCATGTTTACTTGCAGGACACATTTTGTGAGCAGGTTTCTTGGTGATAACGTCATTCTGAGCTGATGCTTGCCTTGCTGGTTTAATAGAATTATGTAAAAATGAGCAGAACAGCATTCTGGACCCAGTGACAGCCCTGCATGAGGATTGGTTTAAAAACCTGCATCCTCAAGCTGCCTGACACTCAGAGCAGCTTCATTTTATGGTGGGAGAGAACATGGAGACAAGGTATAAATCACCCACCCTCAGAATGGAAAGCTGGAGTGATCTGGAATGAGAATGCATGTTCCGCTGATTTTCATACCAAGTTCATAAAAAGACCAGTTTTCCCCCTTTCCACTTTAGCAATTATCCTGTTAAACAGTATGCTTGAAAAGGCACAGGGAAATGACAAATAGGAATTTGTTAGAGAAGTCCAGGCTGCGTTATTGTCTCATCTTTTGGAGCAGGTTTTTTTTGACACAAGGGAGAAATAAGGGCAGTTTACACCAAAAGAAACTGCAGCCTCTGTAGCGCAGCTCTGTGAGGTGTTTAAACCAGCGAGCAGTTGCTCCTCCCGCAGTTCATCTTTGCACAAAGGAGATGATGTAATCCCTTTAGCTGCTGGCCACGTGGCCAGCATGCCGTCACTGTCTTCACGGATACCTCTGAGCCACCTCTGCGCTGCCAGCACTTGATCGGCTCAGAGTGACTGTACGTTTGTAATTAAATTGCATTTTCCTGGCATGCCTGCTCCCCCTGGCCAGGGCTGTCCCTCATCTGGGTAGGCCTGTTAATGAGGGCAATGTGTGGCTGGCTTTACAGCTGAATTGCAGTGGTAGCTTTTATGCAGAAAAATGACCAGAGTAGCCTCTTGTACAGCGCTATGGAGCCTCTGTGTATGCCCACAAATTAGCACTGGGGGAGGAGATGCTCTGTTGCCATTAGCAACCACTTGCCTATTTATTAGAGGAGTGAAATGCCCAAAGCTTGGGCTTTTCCCTCCCTTCGCCTGTTATCTCATGAGTTCTGAGGGCACCCGAGCCTGTACACTCGAGAGGGATGGAGAGGCTGTACTGTGTTCAGCTGTGGGTACATAGAAGCACATCCTTTTCAAGGAAAACTGAATCCTCCTATGGTGCTGTTTTGTGGTTGTGCCTTTCTCTGTGGTCACCATTGCATCCTGTTTGATTTAGGGCAGTTTGATTTAATAGCTGCCATGGATAGTGCCCAGATTTGTTCAGCTGAGTTAAACACTTTACATGCATTTTCTCACTGAATTCTCCAGCAGCCTTTTGAAATACATGACTTAACAGGAGGAGGCTGCGGCCAGGAGAGGTGAAATGGTTTGCTCAGGCCCTTCCATGTCAGAAAAGGGAACACACAGAAGACAGAGGAGGGGTGAGGGGAACCCTTTGAATTTGATCCCCATTATTTTTTTCTTTAAAGAAAACATGAGATTCGGGGTGAGGGGTGTGAGCCCTCAGCCACTGAGGCTTGATGAGGCCAGGACAGCTTTCTGCTCTTGGGCCTGGCTTTCCTGAGGATGGCATTATGGTGATCAGGTGCTACTACGTGTCAGATGTAAGAAATTACAAGGTTTCCTTGGTTTCATAGTTGATTTTAAAAGTGAAACTGTCTTGATTGTATTAGTAGAACCTCTTAGGAACACAATGGAATGGCCCAGGCTTCCAGCCCCATGCCTCTAGGGACCTCTCCCTTAAGCTGTGTCCCTACTGATTTTGATCAGTACACATGGGCAGCATGTAACCTGACAGAGCCTGACTCCTGTATAATTAAAAATCATAGCACCCAAATCCCAGGTTCTTAAATTACCATGGTCTTCGTAGAATTTGGAGATGGAGTGAATTGGAGGTGGCAAGGATCACTTGTTGGTGCTGCCAGCTTTGCGGTGGGCCTGTGCATCTGTTCCTCCCTCTCCACAGCCACCCGCAGCTTTGGGGCACCAGAGGCTGGGCAGCCTCTTTGTAAAGGCCCCTCTTTCTCCCTCTGGACGGCGTAGGCTCCTCACTGACTGGGTGTAGGGAGAGAAGAGGTAGGGCGTCTTCATTTATTGAGCCTTCACCCTTGCTCACCTCGAAGCTACGAAGCTACCCTGGGAGGTCGGAACAGCTGGGGCTTTGAATTCACCTGCAGAGGGAAGGTGTGAGGATGGGGTTGGCTTAATTAACAGATGCAGCAGGTGTCAACAGAAGCCATGGGATCAGGAACAGATTATTTGAGAAAGACTGCATCTGTTTTCTTTCTACAACCTGAGAGGAGGCTGAGGTAGAGGTGACTGGCTGTGACTACATTTGACCAACTTTTGAAATGACAGTGGAGCCTTACCAGATGGTTTTGAAAGAGGCAACTTAAAAAGAAAAAAGCCCTTCCCAAGCTGTGGTACCTTCTTAACCAGATGCTGTAAAATATGACATTGAAACAATAATCAGTCTGGCTTTGTTTATACTTGTTTACAGAAGAAGAAGGTTACTTTCTTACTGTAAACTCACTCGTGGCAATTTTGTGCCTTGTTCAAGATTTTTGCTTCATTAAAAATTAAGCATCTTTTATGTAAGACTCTTTGCAGACACTTCAGTATGTCAAGGCCTTTGCTTTACATGCCATGTCTGTTGATAGCTGCAGCTGCTTTTCCTTCCTGATAATTCTACATCGATTCCTCTCTCACTGTCTCTCCAGCTGTATCCTCACCGAGCACCTGGCCACCATACTAGACTTCCTGCCTGCAGACTTGCCACCTTCTTGGTGATTTTCAGGGTGGCTGCTCAACCGTATTTGCTGTTAGGTGCCCACTGAGAGGCAGGCCTCGTAACTGGCCTGCCACGGGATGTCAGAGTGGCAGGAATGCCCCAGAGGTTGAACTCACATTCTATAACAGGTCTCACCTGTATCCCCGAGGGACTTCGTCTGTGTCCTTTTTCAATGGTACCTGTGCTTTTTGTTGCTGCTTCTCTTAAAAAGAACAAAAGATGGCAGGAGAGCCCAGGAAATGATTAAAACCATCCCTGAGACATCTCCTTTCAAACTGACCTTTCTAGATCTGAAGTACTCCCTTTAAATGGGGTTACTTGTATATAAACCAGGAATACACGTGTTTATTTTTAAACCAGAGGGCATCATCCCTCTGGAGCAGCCTGGCCCTGGGCTTTCTGCAGCTCACTGCCAGGGGAGCAGAGGGACAAGGTTGTGCAGCCTTCTTGCCTTGGCCAGCCTCCCTAGGTGCCATTCATTGGGGGAGAGGTTGAGGGGAGTGGAAGGAGGCAAACCATGGGGGAGCTGACCCCAGGGCAGACCCAGCAAGGCGGGCTTGTATACTTGGGGCTCCTGGACTTGCAGTACCGCCATGCACACTGCTATCATTTCGCCTCACTGGGGCAGCCTGGCCCCAAAATTACAATTAGCCATTCATTTAACCAGGGAAATAGCTTCTGTATCAGCACAATTTTTAGCCACTGATGCAAGTGACTCTGGTCATATCACTGTTACCCCAGCAGTAGTCAAGACAAACTTTGCTCAAGAAAAGGAAATGCTGATTTCAAGGAGGACAGGAGCTCTGCGTTTGCCATGTGCACCATGGTCTTCTGGGTATGGGAAGAAAATAGAAAAATCTTTTAAGAAATACTTACTTATGGCTTATTTTTAAATGCCTATTTAGGGGTATGTGTTACTACATACATACTATACTAGTACAGTATAGTACCTGTGTAATTTAGGATTGAGGGTACGTAGTGAAATTCTTTAGTGACAGGATTTTATTTATTTATTTATTTTTGAGACATCTCTCACCCTGTCACCCAGGTTGGAGTGCAGTGGCATGATCTCGGTGCACTGCACCCTCTGCCTCCTGGGCTCAAGTGATCTTCCTGCCTCAGCCTCTTGAGTAGCTGGGACCACAGGCG
>NW_012104754.1:1859874-1882359 GCF_000951045.1 Mandrillus leucophaeus | reverse complement strand
TTTAAGAGGTATAAAGAAGTCTTGGGCCTCAAACCCTCAGGAACTGCTTGCTCCCTGGAGGACCGTGATCGCCTTGTCTGAGTAGTGCATTCTAGTAGTGTGCTGTATGAGGTGTCTGGAAAGGAAGGATGCAGGAAGTGAGGAGTCCTGTGGATGGCCAGGCCATCTTTCTACCGTTGGTCTTGGCTCTGTCCTCCCGCGAGAAAGGCAGGAAGGTTTTTGGTCTCCACCCTCCTCCTCCTGTTTCTTCTCCAACCACACCAGTAGCATAAGTGGGTTATTGTATATTAAACAGGCTTTGGTGGGCTCCTCTCAGACCCTAATACCAATCTGTAGCATTATTTCTATGGGAAAATATAGTTTTAAAATTGAGGAACAGCAGTCTTCTGAGCAAAGTTTTGGAACCCAGACCACTTGGAGGTTGGAGACTGAGTTTATGGGCAGGTCTCCCCAGCAGTTCCTTTTTGGCACTTACTTGTAGGGAATCTTAAATGGGAGGCACTATTAGAGGAATCCAGTTAAGACAGAAATAGAAAGGGAAACAATGGGGTATCCTGTTCTTTCAGTCTCACACTTTTAAAGCAAAATATGAAAATCTAGTTTGCTGTTTTATTAGTTCAGAGAGTTTAGACTCCAAAATTGATTTCAGATTAATCTCTTGCCCACTAATATGCCTGTTTTTGTGTTCTTCTTCAACTCATTTGGTAAAAGGTAGCAGCAAATGGTTGGATCCTTAAATACATAGACTGGTCTGACGGACAATACAAGCTTTAAAGAGGATGTGGAGTACAATCATTTGGGAAAACAGTTGGATATTAACTCATAAACTTGGGCAAGTGTGTAAACAGTAAGCCAGCTGTTTAACCCTGACATATCTCTAGGCCTAGAGATACATTGGCAGTGAGTTCTGGGGTAGCGGACGGGGCTGTGCATGGCAGCATTATTTATAATAGCAGAAATGAGAGACAAAACAATCGTTCACTTACAAGATTGCCAAAATAAGTTCATGTTGTAGTCATCGAATGGAACACTATGCAACAGTGAAATTGTATTAAATAAAACTCAGCACGCACATCAATGTAGATGAGTCATGCAGACTGGAGGCAAGTCATGGGAGAACGCAAGTACAGTTCCAGCATCCCTTCTCTGAAACGCTGGGCACCAGAAGTGTTTTGGATTTTGGATATTTTTGGATTTTGGAATATTTGCATATACAAAATGAGACATCTCGAGGATGAAACTCAAGACCAAACACAGAATTCATTTATGTTTTGTATATACCTTATACATATAACCTAAAGGTAATTTAATACAATATTTTAAATAATTTTGTACATAAAGTTTTGATGTGCTTTGATTGAGACCTGTCACGTTACGTCAGGTGTGGAATTTTCCACTTGTGGTAGAGTCATGTCGGTGTTCAAAGACTTTAGGAATTGGGAGCATTTCTGATTTTCTGATTAGAGGTGTTCAACCTGTAGCATGATTGCATTTATATAAAGCTCGAAAACAGGCAACACAGCAGTATATTGTATACTAATAGATTAGGTTTATAAATGGCAAAACTGTAAAGAAAAGTAAGGAATGAATAACATACTAGTCTGTTCTTGTGTTGCTGTAAAGAAATATTGGAGACTGGGTAATTTATAAGGAAAAGAGGTTGATTTGGGCTCATTGTTCTGCAGGCTGTGTGGGAAGCACAGTGCCAGGATCTGCTTTTGGTGAGGGCCTCAGGAAGCTTCCACTTGTGGCTGAAGGTGAAGGGGGAGCCAGTGTCTCACATGGTGAAAGAGAAGAGAGAGAAGTGGGAGGTGCCACTCTCCTTTAAACAACCAGGTTTCACGTGAACCGAGTGAGAACTCACAAAGACAGCACTAAGACATTCGTGAGGGATCCGCCCCCGTGACTCAAACACCTCCCCCATGCCCCACCTCCAGCTTGGGAGGTCAAATTTCAACATGAGATTTGGAGGGAACAAAACATCCAAACTATATCAAATGGTTATGCTGAAAGTCCGCACAGGGGTTATGTCGAGAGCCAGGGAGGTGTGTATGATCCGGGAGTGGCATGGGGAAGGTTTCTTGGGTAGTGTCAGTGTTCTGATTCTTAAACTGGGTAGTGGTTTCAAACATATGTAATAAATACACACACCTTATAGGTCACACCAATTCTCTTCCAAGTCTGGGGCCTATTTTGCTGAGACTTTCATTTTAGTAGCTGAAAGAATTAGAAGGTTTGATTAAAAAGCCTTTTTGTTTTCCCATAAAGTGAGTAATTGAATATTGAAAACCATCAGGCCCCTTAGAAGTTATTTGCTATAATGGCAACCGCCCCTTCTCCTCCTGTGTGGAGGTTTTGAAGGTGGTACAGTGTTTCGGTTGCAGAGTTGACTGATGTTATACTGTGAGCTTTCACAAAACCATCTGGCCTGACTTTTGCAAGAATAAAGAAGGAAAACTTAGTGTGGCTTTTCATCACTTTAAACAAATGAGTTCAGCCTGTAGCATAGTGGGCCAGGGGTGTGGCACTAAGGGCAGTGTGCGTACAAAGGCCGGCATCTTTGTCTGTGTGTCCAGTCACTGTTCCCTGTGGCGTTTGCCTCTGTGTCAAAGTCGAGTGGGAAGATCCTGTTTATTTTTGATCATCTGTTAAAATGAGAGATGTTCGCTTATTGAAAAGGGAGCCCAAAGGTGGAAGCCGAAGATGGGAGGAGAGTGAGGTCTGTCTGTGCCTCTGGCGACCTCTTGCTGTCCAGTCACGGCTGTCCTGGCGAGAGCACAGGCGCCCTCTTGCCCTCTGGACACTAGACAGGCTTCCACAGGCATCTCCCCCAGATCCAGGGGCCACTAGCAAGGCCGAGGCCCCAGTTGCGAAGTGTTGTGATAGCATTCACTCTCACCTGTCCCACCTCCCTCCTTCAAGGGAGACACGGAATTCTTAGCACAAGTAACAAGATGGCAGAAAGGGAAGACTCAGGTTATTGAAGCTTTTGTTGCCACCATTCGGGAGAGAGGTAGTAGTCTCTTCCAAAAAAAAAAAAAGAATTTTGCTCACGTGACTTTTTGGCTCATGTGTTTCCATTTCTGGTTGTTTCCTGAGTCACCCTTTTCCACAGCCAGGAGCAAGGCTGAGCAGGACCCTGAGACTGCTCAGGTGCCTGTAGGGTGGGGAAGGGGGACAGACGGGGCATGGGAAAAATCTTCCAGAGTGGCCTGACTTTCCCATTGCCTTATAGTTCCTTAAATTATCTATAGTCCACCTGGGAGAAGTTATGGAGAAATTATTTGTAGTCAGGTTAATTTACCATGATTGTGTGGATTTTTAAAAATATGTCTATTTGTTAGTGGCTTGTAACAATAATTACATGTCTCAGTCTGTTCTTTTAGTTTTAAGTAAAGATGTCTGTCTTTATAGAATACAATAATTTTAGGTAAATGGGCAAAAATTCCCAAAATTCAGTTATTTAAAGCACTTACCAAACTTGTACAGCTAAGAGTAAGCTTCAGATATTAATACTATAGTACTGTTTCAACTGCTACTGATAGCATTTATTAGTGAGTTCTGTGAGCGATGATTCTTAGGCTGTCCATTTCACAGATGAGGAAGCGAAGGTATGGAGCGACTAGGTACCTGCCCACAGTCACCCACCTGGGAGGTGGCTAGCCCAGGCTCCTAACTAGACACCTAAGTAACTCTTGACACAAAATTTCATTTTGAGTTGTGGCACCATTGTGGCTTGCAGCTGATCTACTTAAAACTTGTAATGCTAGTGAAGTGCAGCTTTGCCTGTCCCCACAGTGAGCGTGCTCCTGAATCCTCTCCACACCTCGTCTCCATGTGTGTAGCTCCCTTTTAAGGTGGCTTCTTGTAACCCTATGTCATCTCCTCTGCTGGATCCCAGCTCCTGGGGCAGCAGGCGCCCTGAGGTCTCCCTGCAGGGTACTGGAACGATGCTGTAGGGGCAGAGAGTTGTCTGGTGAGTGAGTGCCACACACCTTATTTAAATGTCCTTACTGCACTGCCGTTTTTATCACTATACTGGGTTTAATTTGGAAAACGATATTCCCTGTGCTTTCTAGTAGATAAGATACTGAGATGTCCTGTCAGGAATGTAGCAATTAGGAGACTGGAAAAAGAAAAACAGATTCCACAGCCTACAAGACGTTCAGCTTTGCAGAGTCTTTTAGGATCTTACCCCACCCAGATTGGGCACTGCAGGGCAGGTGTCTAAAGATATAAAACTGTGGAAGAGCTTGGTCTGCCTCTCACCTTCTACCTCCCCAGTATTTATTGGGGGCCCCCGGTAGCAAGCAGGAGGAGGCCCTGTGGCCCCAGCACCAGCCCAGTTGCCTCTAGCCATCCCAGCCTCCTGCACCGCAGCAGTGGCCCAGGGGGATAATGAGTGAGATGGTCACACAGTTGGAGCTGCTTCTGTGGGAACTTTTTGTGATCACTGGATTAGCTGTGCCCTGTCATTTCAAGACGGCGGAAGCGAAGCAGATGGGGGCTGCTGCCCTGCTGGGTGGTGGGCTGCGGGGCACTGCTGCACAGCCCTCTGAGCCTGTGCTGGCTTCGAGTTCCTAAACACCAGCCTCCCCTGGGGTAATCCAAGGGAGGAAACGCCACCAGGCCACAAGCGAGCTGGTCATTTCCTCAAGCTCACTTGGGTCTCCAAGCAGTGATTTCCTCCTGAGGCTTCCCTCTGCGGGCTCCTGGAGGGTCCTCACGCCTTCGGTCTTCCTTAGTGTGTGTGTTTGCATCGTTCTCTTGACCAGTGAATGTGCTTGAATATGGATACAGATGCCAGGAGAGAGGTGAGTCCATCCCAGCAAATCTGTTTCTATGTCAAAAGTTGTTTTCCCATCAGTCTATTTAGATTATTTGGCTTAATAAACACATTTTTAACCAGAATTTAAAAAAAAACAACAAAACACCACCACTCTGCTTTTGTCTGTATGCGGAAGGGAATTTGAGGGGAAAGAGGTAGGAGGAGAAGAATTGAAATGAATTTCTCTTTTCTCTTTGTTTTCTGCCTTAGCAGATGCATTACTTTTCTCAACCCTCTTTGTAATTTCTTAAATTTCTCATTAGCAATTCAGTAGGAGGGTAAATGATAGGGGGTTATCTACCAGAGTTCTTTTTCTGCTTGGGAAAAGAGGGTGTAGGGCAGGACAGCAGCACCTGAGTTAATATGAGCAAAAGCCAGTGGTTGCCAGCATCAGTATAATCCTGAGACAGTTGGACAGGTATGGCCCCCGGGCTAACACATACTTGTTGAGCAGCCAAATCTTTCTACAACAAATAGAAGGATCTGGAAGAAAACTTCCAAATTAACTGTAGATTGCATTCTGAATTAAGCCTAAAAACAAATTACAAAGTGCCAGTTTTTTTTTTGTTGTTGTTGTTGTTGTTTTGAGTTGTCTTAACAGTAACAGGATTGCAGGATTGCTCCTACTGGGTTTCTTAGGCTGCTACAAGGCTGTCTGGCCTCTGCGGGTCAATAAACATCTAAAGAGCGGTACTTGACTGGCCTCTGATCGGATGAATCCTCAGAGCATCAGATGTATTGCAAATTACATTCAGAGAAAAAGGAACAATGCTGTCGAAGTAGATTAACTGAAGTGACTTAGGCAAGGCAGTTTATATGTGAGCTATAAGGTGGGTTTCTAATATTAGAACATCACAGTATTAATCTTTGAACATGCTACTTACATTATTATTCACTAATATGCTTTGTGTTTCTAATCTCTATAGCAAGTGTTTCCAACCCTTTCAGAATGGTCTGGAACACCTTTTTTATATTAAGGACTTATTTTTAGTGTCAGCGATAGATACAGCATTTCAGTGAAAAGTAACACTCTTAAATGGATTTGTCTATTTAATCATAACAGTATCTAAATCTCTTTATACATAACAATGTATTTTGGAAGACATACTTGTCTATCAGCTCTTACTGAGTACATAGTTAAGGCTACTGGTTAGTCTAATGTGTGTTTTATTTTGTTTTAGAGTATAAGCTTCTTAAAATCAGGAACATGCCATTTAGGGGAAAAATCTCTGGGGTTTAAGAGAGTACCATGCATAAATATGTTTTTTATGAATGCCAAGCGATTAAACACAGTTCTAAGCTTTATCAAGGGACTGACTGGCAGAAAGTTCTGCCAAATTCTTTGATGTTATTAAAGATTTATTTTTGTACTGAGTTTCATGTTAGAATCAAATCCATGCTTATTGAAGTGGAAATAACTTTTCAGACCTTCGGTTAAAAATTCTGATGTTCGTTTGTGGCATTTACTTTACATTATATATTAATAGGAGTAAATGAATTAACAGGATTTTTGCAGTGGGCATGGACCTAAAGTATCTTAACGTTGTGGAGAACATTAGGAGAAACTTTGGTACTTTATATGTGTAATTTAGTAACTCTGAATACTGTATGTTAAATTAGACATAATTACTGGTCACTCAGATTAATTGATAGCTTGTTTAGACACTCAACTTTGGTGTATGTTTTCCCCGGGGCTGGAAAATGAATCAACACAGAATACTGGAGTAGAGGGGATTGGTAGGCATTTGTTGGTGAGCAAGGCCCCTGGATGAGGATTGTGGCTTCAGTGACTAGTACTTGCACCTACCCCTACCCCCCCTTAAACCCCTGTTTGTTTATCTGTGGAGGAAACATTCATTCAGAATCAGAACCTTTGAGTTTTAGGGTCGGCAGGAGTTAAGGCTGGGGTAGAGGATACTCATGTGGAGATAAGCTAGAATAAGCTAAATTTTAAACCCAAATCGTGGTTCAGTGCTGGGAATTCAGTTCCTTTTTCTTCTGGAAACGTATAGACTGTCTGGAACACTTTGGCTTGGCCTACCTGTTGTATAGTGTTTGTTCTGTACCCTTCGTACTCACAGTCAGTCCCAGGCAGGATTTTGAGTAAAGTAGTACAGATGTTCTGAGGAGTTACTGTTTGTGCTGTGAGGGCTCACAGAGGCTTAGCTTGTGTTCGGTTAATGTGGCAGCAAATGGAGTCACGTGAGCCCTCAGTAGGCTGCCTCCAGCCAGCCTTCTGGTGCTGAGGGACCTGGGACAGCAGTGTGGGCTAACATTCAGAAGGAACAAAGAGGGGTGCTCAGCTCTGAGGTGTGTGGAGTTGACTCGGCTTGCTGCTTCCATCATGCTTGGTCTGTTTACAAAATCTCATAATGAAAACATTTCAGTGTCACTTTAAATTCTTGGGGGAAAAGCCCACTGACTGCAGAGAAGCAGAGCTGTGAGGCTCTGTGTTTCCTGCTTAGAAACCACTTCCCTGGAGGCTTGAGTTTCCTTTGGTTGTGGAGGTGCTGGAACAACAAGCCTCCCAGTTCACTTCTTCCAAAGCACAGCCATCTCCTTCCATCAGAGATGTTTGGTTTCTTTGGTTTGGGCAGCTAACTTTTAAATTATGTTGTGAAAACTTAAGGTAATAACCCTTTTCTCCTTTGAAATATAGATAGATAATATGTAAATGCAATTTTATGTACTAGTCAGTCACCAAATATATTAGACAGAGAATGAATGGAATCACTTTAGCTTTTCAAAGGAGTTTTTATAGCCAGTTGCATGTGTCGGAGCTGTCGCTATTGCTCTGTGCCTAAATGGATACTCTGCCCAGAACCACGAATTGTAGAGTACCACCTGTTTGCTACCTTGAGGTTTAGCTAGCTGGGTGTTAAGTTCATACTCTGCGCCATGGCAGTCTGCTCAGTGAGACTGCCATGCAGTGGGACCCAGCGTAGCCCCTGGAGCCCAGCTGCTAATAGGAACACTGAGAAGTCTTTGGAAATTTCCCCTGCAGTGCGATAAGGATTTGGGGTGTTGTGGGAGTGCATCCCGGGGGTGTCTAGTCGAGCAGTGGTGACTCCAGACCGGGGGCAGGTGAAGAAGAGGTGTGTGTTGGGAGCGGGGAGGGGAAGGCATGTGTATGGAGGTTTGGTGGTGAGGTGGAGGTGTGGCTTCCCTGCAGGTGACTGCAGTTCCTGGAGTGAGTGAGCCTGGGGAGAGGGTAGTGGTGAACCAGTGAGGTTGTGGAGGCAGCATACATCAGATCATGAGGGACTATAGTTGAAGGCATCAAGAAATCATTGAAGAATTTTAGGGAAAATGATGAGATCTTTGTTTGAGAAACATGCTAGGGAGAGTGGCAGAATGCATTCAAGGGAATTACGAACATCTATTAGGAGATTGCTGGAACAGCACATGAGGGCAATGCTGGCGGAGACATGGGTGCTTCGTGGGACTGTGGAGTCCCTGCAACTCCTTGTTTCGTGGAAGTAGGGGATGGGAGAGAGGATGGAGGGCAGGGAGAAGCCTGGTTCCTGGTTGGGCCATGAGGTCGATGGTTTATGAGGTAGGTACTGTGCTGGGACCTACACTGTGGGGAGCAGGTTTGTGGGGATGAGCATGAAGCAGGGTTGGACGTTCAGGGGGGCATGGCTATCCTACAGGCATGTGGATGCCTCTTCTTCGTGGCACTTCTTTGTTCCAGTGATGGCCAGTTTCCTACCTATCAGTCAAAACCTACTGTAATAGCCCACCCCACCCCCGCTTTCTTCGCTTCCATGAATGTTTTGTGTTTTTGTTTCTCTGCATCTGTTGATGCTGCTTGCTCTGGCTGGAGTGCTCTCTGTTTTCCAGTTTGCCCAGTTTTGGACTATTTCTTCCACACTTTGCACAGATCTTTTATTTGATAGGTCATCTTCTCCTATTCTCATCCCTCTGGCCCTGATTTTTCCATGCCAAATATTTGTACCACAGAACTGACCACTTATGTGTTGCTTTCTTTCCCAAACAGGCTAAGGTCAACGAAGGCTCTAGATTACACTTTGTATATGAGCCCCCCCCGACTCCATGCAGAGCTAGTCCATGTGCACTGAGAGAGGTTTTCAGATAATTAGTTTATATCACTTCTCTGTGGTTGAGAGCCCCTCTGGCCCCAGTTCCTTATGTAGTAATCAAAAAGATAATAGAGGAAAAGGAGTAGAATTATAGCTTTATTTTCTGAAGCCTTTTATAGAATATGATTGTCATCTGCATTAAAACACAAGGGGCCATTGAGTTTTTTCTTGTTCTTTTTCTGAAGAAGAGTAAGAGTGCTCAAATGTGTAGAAGACTGATACAATGATTGAATAGGGTTTCTTTTAGCAGTCAACCTTCTTGATCTGATGTGTACAAACCACTTGATATGATAATCAAATTGTAGCAGTGCTATCCCTCTGGTTCATTTAATACACTCTAAATTTCTAAATGACTTTCCTGAGACACTTTGGTAAAGCAAGTCTTTGGAGCAGGTCAGCATCACAGAACCCTGTATGTGCATGTATGTGTGTGTGTATGGGTTAGGGATTGTATATATGTAGATAAGGGTGGGGTAACTCCAGTTCCAGAATACAGCCTCAGAGGCATCCCTGACAGGCTTTACAGAGACATGCACAGACAGGTAGACGAATGTGTTCTTTATTCTGGCATTAGGCAAACAGGATCAGTTTTCTCTGTGCATAGCTCTGTGCTCGTCCCTGGGGTTCCAAACATGAATGGCATACCTGGGCATATGGTTTCTTTTTTGACTTATGAGATTGTAAGAAATAGAGTCCCTTTTATAATACTACTACTTTTTGACTATCAAAATATTCCCTTCCATTGGTCTATTGGTTACACTTTTGAATTAACTTCCATTGCACAGTTAATACATAATTAAAACATCAAACCTTAAGAGTTCTACAGATTGTTTCATTTACATTAAAAAATATGTATTTGTTTAAAAAACGTGTTTTTTTGTTATGGACTTTTTGGTTATTTTGGTTGTCTTTTGTATTTTATAAGATACTAAAAACTAACTATTTTAAGTTGAAATTTCTTTTAACTCCCTTGAATTAATAAAAAATATGCTACTTTCTTTCTTTGAGGTATGCTGTTATAGGCTGTTGCTTCTAAAATCATGTGAAGGGACACATTAGCCAGTCCAACAGTTATAACCATAAAGGTTATAGGTAAAAACTGTAATGCTATACTGTGAAACCCCATCCATATTCTTGTGTGGTCTTGTCTGTGAACATGTCCATATTCTTGACGTAAGTCGTAATTCATTTTATACGCATTTTATAAGTGTGGATTGTGATATATTTATGTTAAAAATAATATAAGCATTGTATTATTATTATTATTTTTTACGTATTAGAAAAAATGAGGGATATCTTCCCCCCATCCTTTAACATGTTCATAAAGGATCTAGGCTTGTTGAAATGCCTCCTTCCTATGCATCACTTCTAGATGCGTGCACAGCTAAAACCCTTGATAGCACAAACATCGTGCAGCCAGCCACGCGCGGCCGCTCCCAGTGCTGAGAGCATAATTCTGCGGGCTCCGCAGAGAAGTAGCCGGCACGGAGAGGGTGACGTCACCTCCCTCTGCGCACGCGCTTGCCGAGCGAGGGCGGTGCCTGCCAAGCTGATGCAGATTTATCACCCTGCTCTTTGTGTGCAGGCGTGCGCGCGCGAAGTTTCCCCTAAATTAACTAATGAGTAAAATTCGGTAATCACCACCAAGACCCAGTACTAATAGGAAGCTCCGGTTTACTATTTAACCCTCTTTTTCTGGTTGTTTAAAAATACTGGCTTATTTATTAACATTTTTGTTACTGCTGCAACCTGTGTTTTTTTAAAGTATGTAGGATTCTTTTTTTTTTTTTTCCAATCTCTTCCCACAGATTATTTTCCAATTTAGTAAACACTAACTTGGAATAGCTGACAGGCAAATGAAACCCCTGCGAATGGGTGAGGAGCACAGTTTGTCTTGTGAGCTTGGCTGCCTTTAAAGGAGGAGACACAGCCAGTTCAGAACCGCATCAGTTCATTTTGTTCAACAGCTCAAATGGTCAAGGAATAACCGTGTTTCTTCTAACAATTTTTACTGGAAAACTCATTCGACTAGTTTAATTTGAAGATTATGTAAAATTTCAGATTACTAGTATCTGCCAGTAGTCCTGGGAGAAATACAGGATTAAAAAAATAATAAAACCTACATTTTACTTAAAAAAATTTTAAAATTTGATTCATGGTTTCACTCATTTGATTCATCTTTGTGCCACTTTTGTAAAAATACCATTTTTAACATAATATGCTATATAAAACTTTTGTTGCTCATTGTGAAAATATTTCTAGGGTGCTTTTTATTATAAATAAATTGGAGAGGGGCTTGTTGTTCCTGGACTGTTTGTTATTGTTGTCTTAAATTTAATGCCGCAGAGGTGACCAAGTGAGTGAGCATTCTGGTCATCAGTGACTCGCTTAGAAGGGTATTTGTCTCAGTGCAGCACCTCTTTGCAGGGTCTCAGGATGAAAGATGAGTAATTGATTTGATCAGTGGGGTATTAGATAGTTGAAGTTCCAGACTGTTGGTTCAGTGGAAAGATGTTTCACTGTTGAATGATAACTTGCAGAATATTTCTTGTTAGGGCAGGGAGGTTAATTTTCCATCTTATGAATATAAATCATACTATGATTGAATGCTGAACTATACCTAACATACTTCACAAAACAAAGGTAGAAAGTACTAAGGAATATTGGGGTTCTTGTGTAGGGGTTCAGGGCAAGTCGCTGTAGAAATATATTAATTTGTTGGTTGAGTTCATTCATTCATTCATTCATCCATCCATCTTTCTTTTTCTTTTTTCTTTTTTCTTTTTTTTTTCTTTTTTTGGAGACAGAGTCTCTGTCTGTCGCTCAGGTGTGCAGTGGCATGATCTCGGCTCACTGCCACCTCTGCCTCCTGGGTCCAAGTGATTCTTCTTTCTCAGCCTCCTGAGTAGCTGGGACTACAGGTGTGCGCCACCACTCCCAGCTAATAATTTTTGATATTTTAGTAGATGGGTTTCACCATTCTGCCCAGGCTGGCCTTGAACTTCCGAGCTCAGGCCATCTGGCTGCCTCGGCCTCCCTGTTCATCCATCTTTCTACCCAGCCATCCCACATCTGGTGAATGCCCTTTGCCTGGCCCTATCCTAGGCATCTAGGATACAGCAGGGCACAAAACAGACATGTCCTGTGGCAAATTGGCTGGTCTTGAGAAAAAGAGGCAACTATTCACTTGATAAAGAATATAATGTTTATTATTAAGGAATAGAAGTGATTTGGGAGTCCAGATGTAACATTTATGCTCCCACTGACATGCTATCGAACCAAATAGTAATTTGAAAGGTGGTAACAGAATTAATTTTGGCAAGTAATATGCTGAAACTTGTGGCTATTTTAAAATTAGTATATTAAAATCTCTAAACATTCCAATTTATTTTAGGGAAAAGCAGTTTTTTTGTGTGTTGGCTTGAAAGCAGAAAGAAAACCATCAAGCACCACCTATATATATTTAGTTAACAACTCTAAAATCTGATTTTTTTAATCCAAACCTGTTTTCCTCAGTAGCATTCAACAAATATTAGTGTAAACATTCTGAACATAGTCATTGTAGACTTGGTTCAGAAGCGTATTTGTTGCCTGCCTTTAAGGACTCCCCTGGGAAACATCTTCTGCACCTAGAGATAAGCCTCGGCTGACTCCATTCTTGCTGTTTCACTGTTTCCCGAAGCTAGCTTTTCATTAGAGTCCATAATGGTTGCTGTATTTCAGATAGTAGCAAAATACGCTTCAAATTGTAACAGAAATCCAGTCTGTCTTTTGTGCACAGTTTAGTATGGGCTCTATGTAACTTAAAAGATTATATAATTCAAAAAAATGGGTACAACTAAATGTCCCCCGATTTGGGCCATCTACCCTCTGGTTATCTCCTCTCAAGTTGCTCTTCTTTGTCTAGGCTTTCTGTTAATCCCAATTTTACCGAATTTCTCTTTGTGGCACCCCTTTCCACCTGTTTAAGTAGCATTGGCAAACCCCGCTGGTGGCACTGAGAAGCAGAAACGTTGCTGATGCTTGGTCTTTGGTACAAAGATAAGGTCTGGGATCCCAGCAGGGCCTCTCCGTGGTGGTATTTGCTGTTCCTGAACCTCTCTGTGACTGGAGAAGGGTGTGCTTCCAGGGGGCGCCCACCGAGGGCAGCCGTTGTTCAGTAAGTTTGGGAACCACAGCTAGATCCTTTAATGCATGAATGAAGAAAGCCTTAGGAGTTGAGTCGTATCGGCTGTGTAATCTGGAATCTGTGGAATGGCACAGAAGCCGTGTATTTTTAATTTTTTAGAACGTTTTTATAGTCCCACACTGTTTTCCTAAATAGCTCTTCAGGGCATGGATCACAGCCTGCCTTTTTGATCTGAGGAACTGTCATGGTCGGGTTCTTCCTGCTTTTTATTGAAAGTTACCTATGATATATTTAATCTGGTTTTAGTATTTATACATGCTTCCTGAGTCCTTTGCTTATTGGGGTTTTTTTTTTTTTTAAATGGAAATGAGATCTAAAATAATACCTAAGTGACCAGTCACCACAATAACCACAAACTCAGTTTCTTTGTGTGGTTAGTTTTATATGTTTGCCCCTTTTATATTTTCTTTTCTGTTTTCAAAGTATTAATTGATGGTTTAAATAAAATTAACATCTTTTTCAGTGACGGTCTACAAAAATATAGTTAAACTGGTTAGAATGTATATTCTGGTCTATGCGTGGGCATGTACCTACATCGCAATAAAAGTGAAGCACCTTTTCACATCAGTTTCTCATTAATTATATGCTTTTCTTCCTCTAGAAAGACTGAGTCTTCCTTAATTTGGGGGGAAACTGAGGGACCCATAGGTTAACATAACTACAGCTCTGAGAAATGAAAGGTCACATGGGAGTGAGTCTGTGACTCATAGTGGGACATAGGAAATTGAGACATTCGTTGAGTTCTGTGTTCTGTACCCTGCTTTCAAATAAATATGCTATTCCTCCTGTGAGGTGGCCTGGAATATGGCAGCCCTCACTTCCATCTTCCACTCCACTGTGGGTATCAGTAAATACGTGTGATTCAGAAAGTTAGCAGTAATTGTCAAAAATGCTTTGGAATGATGACTCAAGTCATACAAGCCTCTATTGGGATATCAGCATTGGGATCAGGACATTCTTCTTGGTGATGGCTGTGTGACTCACAAGTAGTGTAGGAGCCAGGGCTGCAGTTGGTGGTGACGTTTCTCTGAGGGCCTTGTTGTGTCCTGGTCATGACATGTGTGGGCGTGGATGTGGGAATGGTAGGAAGCATGCGTTTTCTCATCTGAGCAACGGAAGTGGAATCCTCCCTTCAAATACCTGTAGATAGGGATCTACAGCTGTCGCTTACTCCTTCCTAGTATTTGTCTATCATGTGATCTGTCTCCTCCTCATTTGCCCGGGTCCCATAGCACTTCGTGCTGCCTGTGAACATTCCATAATCTGCCTTGTTTTATCGGCGTTTGTCAGCTTGTCTCTCTGAGGGTCGCTGGCTAGCCTTAGTCCTCTTTGCATTGCAGTTGCCCCTGTGCCATCTGTGTCCACGGCAGCCACAGCAGATGAAGTCAGTCTTTGTAGACACATTCAGTGAGTTACAGTGACTGGCAGTGAATTGCTGACTAGATTGCATCCATTCAAGAGTTTTGAAGGAACCTGAGGATGAAATTGCAGAACTCTTGGCTCAGATGTTTTGCCTTTTATAAATAGCCGCTGTTTTCAAAGCTTGGTGGGTTGCCAGCGCAAAGCATGGTACATTGGAAAGGAAAATGGCCTGGTGCTGTGGAGGCCCCAGCTCGGTCGAATCTCCCCATAACTGGCTGACTAGTTCCACGCAGCCTTCCTAGGACCTCATGATCCTCAGCCGGATGAGTTTGCTGTGAAGTCTGTGGTGATTGTCAGTGTCATAGTTAAATCTCATTAAGCTGGGTTCCTTACACACGTGGACGTATTCTATGGACAGGAGTGATTTACATTAAGAAATCAGATCACACCGCTGATTTATTCATTCTTTGTTTCTATGAATGGTATGTTGTAGAGACTGAATTTTGCTATATTCCTCCCGAAGGTGTTGATTGGGTTGCTGCTTGTTTGCCTGCTTTAGCAGGCATGTAATTTGGCCTGACCCACATGTGACTACACATTCTGTGTCTCTGCAGTGGGTAGCAACTCAAATTTTGATTTAGATCTTTAAATCCTTAGCAGGGCTGCTTGGAATTCACCTGGTTTTGATTTTAAAAGCTCCGCATTGCTTAGATGGGGCCCTGCCCTCAGGCTAACAGCCCTAATGATGGGGTGTGTACCCAGGGTCATTTCCTTGTCTAGGTGTCTCTCCCAGCTTTTGTCATTCTCTAGTGTCTGGAGAGAGTCATTTTTTATAAATTTTCCCTGAAGCCGGGCTTGCCCAGGAGTTGCTGCTCAGGACACCGAAAGTGAAATAAATGTTCATTCCTTCACTTTCAGTACTTTCCTTGCCTTCTAATTCCAAGTCTACATCTTGCTGTGGTTGTATTACCATGCTAGCATTTGTGATGCTTTTCTTGTACTATTTTGGCAAAAACAAACACAAATGGAGATGGGGAAGTGGTGTTTTGTTTTTTCCTGGAGATCGTTCTGCTAACAATGTTAGTTACTAGTTTTGGTAGGCATCCTGAAACTAGATTACCTCTGTTAGAGATCGCCAAGAGAAATATCCAGTTTTTATGATGAGTGTGGGCGTTTTGGACCCCAAATTACCACGTAGGCATTCACCCTGGTGAGCTGGGCTAGAAGTTTTTGGGCTGCAAGAATTCCTTTTGCTTAGATGGATTTTGGCCTAAATTGCCTACTGCATGCTCCTTTTCTACAATATTCCCACTGGACCTTCTAAGATTCTGGGAGTAGGGGTAGAGTTGGTTTTTAGTGAGAAGAGGGACCTTGGCCACCTCTGAAACTGGAGTGGCACTGGGCCCTATGACCACATTAGCCATTGACATTCCTCCAGGGGGCATGACCCAGAAAGCCTGGAAGGAGAGAGCCAGGCCCCAGCTATTTATAACCCCCTCTCTCTTTGCCACTGTGTATTTTTAACCAGACCCTGAAGTCTGACAGACTGAGGCATTGAGCTCCCCCTAGAGGTTTTAGCATGTCACAAGCAGCAATTTTTATAAAGCGGTGTTGCTGTCTGTTTTCTTTGCTGGTGTCTACATTAATCTACATAAAAATTAAGATTTGGTAAATAATCCGGACTGATTTCATATCCTGTCTCCTTTTGGGACCAAATCGTTGTTGCTAGAAATGACTGAGAGCCTTTTGGGGACATGAGCCTCTGGGTCTGTGTGCAAATCATTATTCAACATTAAAATAGAAGATAGTTTTGTGATCACAGACATGGAATTTAAATGTCATCCTATGATCATGTTTCTTAAGTTGATTTAATGGATGTGGATAAAGCTGCTGTGTTGGCATCGGATAGAATGGTTAAGGAATTAACTGTCACTCTAGCAACCCAGTAATTTTATTTTCTCCTTCTGTGTTTCAGGGTTTCGAAAAAACGATGAAATGAAAGCTATGGATGTTTTGCCAATTTTGAAGGAAAAAGTTGCGTACCTTTCAGGTAAAGTTTAACTTTCAACTCTGCCTTATCCAGCTGCTCTGACACAATGTCAGAGTCTGACATAATGAATGAACTCACCTGCCTCAACATATAAAAACATTGGCATTTCTATGAATTTTGAACTGCTTTATTCTTGTAGCAGTGTTCCTGAGAAATTAGTGCCCA
Organism: Mandrillus leucophaeus; assembly: GCF_000951045.1. Lineage (NCBI taxonomy): Eukaryota > Metazoa > Chordata > Mammalia > Primates > Cercopithecidae > Mandrillus > Mandrillus leucophaeus. The sequence goes on along the minus strand of NW_012104754.1, from coordinate 1,865,662 downwards.
AAGCATTTTCTTCCAGCTATGAGGTACATGATAAGTCAGTTAGTGTTGGTGATGAAGATACATTTGTTTCTGCCATTCAACAAAAATTTGGCTGTTCTGCCCCAATCAGTTAAGTTAAAAAACTGATTTTAAAAAATCCGATTATTTCAGCAAAAGTGGTGGGAATGTGATGGTATGTAGATGGGTCCTGAATTTCTCACTTTGGTTTCTTGTACTCTGTACCTGCCTCTGTTGCTTTGTCTTTTGGGAGGCAAGGATGCCTGTTTCTCCTTGAGATCTACTCCTTTGTGGCTCTCTGGTCATGGAGTAACTAGGACCCAGGTCGTGGACGATGAAGCCTTGGTGATTTTACCAGCTGAGTCCATTTCCCTGTAGACCCAGTCTTTGAGGCCCTGGCCCGCCCGCAGACAGACTCTGGGCCAGTCCCTTGGGCTTTGGGCACCTGACTGCCCTCTCTTCTGCACATAGATAGTCAGCGTTAGGCCTCTTTGGACTGTCTTTTGGGGCCTTCCTCCCACATAAACAGAATAGCCATTGGGTATTACACCTTTTGGGCACCAGCTCACTTGTTACCAAACAAAGATTTGCAAGATTTTTCTGCTCTATCAGGAAGTTCATCTGTAGATTGTGGTCACGTGCTTTTAGATGAATTTCCTTTGAGAATTTTTATCTTTCTCAAATAGACATTCTGTGCTGATCTGTGTATCCTCTTGAACACCTATCAGTTTTAATTTATAACACTGATAGCTGCTTTTATAAGTTTTTTGTGTCCTCTGCACGTGTGATACTGTTATATATTCAAGATGCAGCTTCCTGTGGTGTTTTTGCTAATCTCGCTTTGCTTCATGTCCAGTAATGTTTCTTGGCCCCTGTTAATATGGTTTGATTTTGTGGGAGTAAATCTAATTCATTCTGTATTTGGAAGGTTCACAGAAGAGTGTAAGAAGTTCATGAAAAGAAGGTGCTTTAAGTTGTTGGAAATACGTGGTGAAAAACAAATACTGGCTTCCAGTACACTGAGTTTTAAAAGTAGCGTTTATTTGCTCTTCTCTAATCATCTGCTGACAAACTGCATTGTAAGGACTCATGCCAGCTTTGTGAACCCCTGATTTTGTAGTTTACAAACAGAATAATTAAAAGACTCTACTTAAAAATTAGAGATATCTGTAAGGAAGACTTAAAGCTGAGTCCATGTGTTTATCAGTTTTTTATTTTTAAAGTCTGGGTCTGTGGTAATAGCACCTGCTCCCTCTGACCTCTCTTTGTGTTTCTGAACGTTTTGTTCCATTTTCTTTCATTAGCATGTGGAGATGGACATGTGAAGCAAGGTGGAAGGTTAACATTGGTGGGTTTTGTTTGTATTCATGCTTTTATTAGGCAATTAATACAGAATATATTATCAGCTGACATTTTTATATAGTTTACAGTCAACACTAAAATTTTACCTTTTAACTAATCAAAGAAAATCAGCAGTCTTTTTGAGTTTGTCTTCAATGTTTAATAAAACCTTAAGTTCTGCAGGGTTACATAAAGTTGGATATCTTTGGTGGGGTGGGAAGTTTTGCTTTTACAACGAATTAGTAGGAACTGTTTAAAATATTAGCGATGGTAGAGCTTCCGCAGTGTTAGCAAAATGACGTTAGTAGATGTCACCGCACTTTTACAGTATTCCTAATTTATGATCAGAACTGGCAAAGCTGATTAGCATGAGCTCACTGCTCTTTGTTTTAGGCTTATCGTTATCTCCTTTAGGAAGGGGAAAAAAACCCATAAAATTAAGTAGAAATTGGCTACTTGTATTACATTTTTTGAAAATTAGGAAGAATGAATAAACTTTCCAAAATAAAATTTATCTCTAACTCAATTTTTTTCTGTTTTTTTTTTTTTTTTTTTTAATTGAAATCTAATTCACATACCCTAAAATCTACCTTTTTAAAACGCGGGATTCAGTGGATTTGAGTGTATCACCAGGTTGTGCAGCCATTACGACTAATTCCAGAACCTTTTCATCACCTCCGAAGAACCCCATGGCCACCCCCAGTCCCCCAGCACTGGCAGTCCTAAGCTACTTTCTGCTCTGACCCCATTTAAAAAAAAAATTAGGGAATATTATGATACCTTTGTAAAAGCTCTCCATGTGAATGGCTTTTAGTGGTTAAATCTAAGTAAAATGGCAGGGGCTTTGTAAAAGTAGGCCAAAAGATGAGTGATTTTAAAAGGTACTTATGAGGTCAAGATCTCTAAAAGCCCAGTGATGAACCTGAATATTTCCGAACCTTAGTGTCTAGGTCTTCTAAAAAGTAATGCTGATTGCACTTAAGTAAGATAGAACGTACTACTTCTTTCATTTAGGGTGAACTCAGTGATTAAATGTCTTACCTGACTTCGTGTTTGAAGTCAGAGGACAGTGCTGTGGTTTGACTGGATCACCTCCAAAGTTCAGATGTTGCCAATGGGATGCTGTTAAGAGGTGAGGCCTTTAAGGGGCAGTTAGGCCATGAGGGCTTCTCCCTTGTGTGGGATTAAGGCCCCTATAAAGAGGCTTTACGCTTGCCCTTCAGCCATATGAGGACACAGCATTCCTCTTCTGCCCATGGAGGATGCAGCCCTCACAAGACTACCGAACCTCGTCAAAATGCCCTATAGTTTATATTTAATGGAGTTTACGTCTGATGGCATCTTACATATAATGTCAACTATTAGTGTGGTTCCTATGCCACTAGGGTTTGAGCCTTAGAAAATCTCACAGACAACCACCAGAATTAAGAACTCATTCTTTTTTAACTGTTTATTATGGAACATTTTAACATCAAAAGAAAAGAAAATAGTATAATGAATTTTCACGAATTCGTAACCCACTTCAGCAACTTGTTTTTCTGTGTTTCCGCTTAGTCTTCTCTTCAGTCTGGATAATTTTGAAGTAAAATCCAGATATTATTTTATTTATAAATATTTAGCATTTATCTCTTAAATGTGTTATTTAAAAAAAAAAAAAAAAAAAAAAAAACAACCCTGCAATGCCAGTAACAGACCTAAAAATTGAATGGTAATTATTTAATATCCCCCCAAAAACCCAATGGGTATTCCAATGTTTATCTTGTCTCATATACATTGCAGCTGGTTGAGATGTCTGGTAAGGCTCTTTTAACCTGAAAGTTCTTTGTGTCTTACCTCCTGACGTTTTAGGAAGCGAGGAATCCAGGTGTCTTCCTGTGGATTCTCCTGTAGTCTAGATGTTGCTGGTTCTGTCACTGGGTGGTCATTTAACATGTTTCACTTCCCCCATATTTCTTGCAGGCTAGGAGTTGGGTCTTGAGACTTGATTAGACTGAGCTTTGATCTGGCAGGGAAGGGGGCAAAAATACTTAATGGGTGTGATTGTTTAGTTTCATAGGGAATTTTATTAGGAGAGTCTTGTCTTGTTTTTATGGTGTTCATTGATGATTATTGCTTAGATCTAGTATTTAAGAATTGCAAGGTAGTGATATTTTCCTTATGTCCTTTCTTTAACTTGGATATCCCGTAAAGAGAGATGTCCCATCACCACTTACTTGATTGTCCTGAGAAAGACTTCATACAGGAGAAGTAGGATAAGTGATTGGTTCTTGTCCGTAAGCAGTTTTCGGGCTAATGAAAAAGGACCATTGTTTGTTTGTGTTTTCCCCAATAAAGACTTATTTCAAATGCATGATTTTAAATACATATGATGTTTTGATTTATTGCACATTTTCTCTCTCATGAAATTAAAATTGTCCCATCTTTGGCCAATGGGAGCCTCTTCAGACTGGCTCCTAAGTTTTGTTTGCTGATGTGAGAAGATGTTTCAGGACTATCTTGTATAATTCCTGCCTCAAATCTGGAATCAGCCATTTCTCTAAAGAGCCTTGGTTCCTTTTAGTGGGAAACAGTACAGGTTGCTAGGGATATTCACTGGGTAGGTTGTTGTTTCTGTGTCTCTTTAGTGGACAAATCTGGGGGAAAACACACACATGCATTTTAATAAGAAATGATATCATGACGTTATATTAAAATTCATAGTTCAAATATAGGATTATAGATATTTCATTTTACTTCTTCAGTTGTATATTTGTGGATATCTGTTTCATTAGTCTAAAAATGTTAGTTCCTACCTATGTGGACATAATTACTTACTTTGTAATGCTAATAGTATTAGCACAGTATATGACTACCAAATGTAATTTAGTATTTTTCTTGTTGTCTTGGTCCTGAGGATGTACGCCGTTAGAAATCTACAGACCTATTACTGTATTTTAAAGTCACACGAAACAGTTCCTCTCCATGTGGATATGCCATCAGTTTGAAACCTGGAATCACTTGTTTTATTTTGTAAGACTTAAAAACCCCAACTTGCTTCAATTTTAAGTAAAACTTAGCATAATTCCACAGTAATAACTAAAAAATAGTTTAAAGTTAAGGTCTGGTTAAAAAAAAATCTAGTTTTTGTTTTTGCCTTCTCCACCCTGTGCTTCCCCTGTAGGAAAGCTTTTTTAAAAAGTTTTTGGTTTAATCCTTATGCTTTTAAAATATGAGCAATTCTATTGATCTTCCCATCTGTTTTCATCTTCTCCTTCTTCCCGAGATAAACAGAAACGTAATGTGCCTCATTTTCTATTCTTTGCTTGTTTTATTTCAAAAAATATTCTGGAGATCAGTATATAGCAGCACATAATAGAGTTCTCATTTCTTTTTACAGTTGTGTATTACTCTGTTTTGTGTGTGTAACAGAGTAATACAGAAATATGTATGTACCAGAGTAAGACACAACTCTCTCTATATATCTATATCTATATATATGTTTTTATATATGTGTGTCTATGTCTGTGTGTATGTGTGTGTGTGTATACACCATAGTTAATTCAGTCAGATGCCCATTGATGGACATTTGTTTTTTTTGTTGTTGTTGTTTTGTTCTTAGAATAGCTTTTTGGGGTGCAGTGAACATTCACTCTTATGTTGGGGGTATTGACAGGAATGTGGGATTTGATGACTTAAGGTTTGCTGGTACCTTAGTTCTTCATGGTCCAGTTTTGCAGAGTACTGCCTTTCCCTAGAAGAGAAGGAGAAACTTCCATTCATCTTGGGTATTCTTGTTAGCATCCTAGCATAGTGGGAGCCGGCAGGGACTGACTGAGAGGACAGGAACTGGCGGGGCTTTTCATGCAGGCTGCTGAATCTTCTTAGCCTTCAGTAGAAATACTCCATGAGCCAATTCCTGGTTCTCAGGACTAGGCAGCAAGAGGTGAGCCTAGAAGGTGCAGGGCTGGCGAGCTGCTCGCCTTGGCTGGTGTTAGAGCAGGAGCCCAGTGGGCATCCTTTTAACAGAGTTGTATTACTTTATGGCACACTTAATAGACATTAGCCATCATTTCTCTCTTTCACAAACTATGTCTTTCAGAGATTTCCTTGGCAAAGGCTGCTTTTTATTGTCAGTGTGAGTTAGACTGTTCCTTGGGAGTTGGGAATAGGAGGTTGGACAGTGGCTAAAGAATAGTTTTCAATGGTGTTCTAATCCAGAAACTGAAACAAGGGCTATGGAGAGAAAGATAGAGTTGGTTTGTTGAAGTTTACATTTTACTCCTCAAAGCAAGCATGACTTTCTTGCAAGTTCTTTGTAAATAAGTGAAAGCTGAGCTTCTAATTCATTTAAAGAGAAAGAGGTGGTTGTGAATCTAGCTGTTTCTGTGGTCATCCTGGGCCGCATTGCTCAAGAGACCAAGTCTCCTGGAGTTTTTTTTTTTTTTTTTTTGAGACGGAGTCTCGCTCTGTC
>NW_012104754.1:1847963-1859824 GCF_000951045.1 Mandrillus leucophaeus | reverse complement strand
CCTCCCTAGAAGCTGGGACTACAGGCGCCCGCCACCACGCCCGGCTAATTTTTTTGTATTTTTAGTAGAGACGGGGTTTCACCGTGTTCGCCGGGATGGCCTCGATCTCCTGACCTCATGATCCGCCTGCCTCAGCCTCCCAAAGTGCTGGGATTACAGGCGTGAGCCACTGTGCCCGGCCTCCTGGAGTTTTAAGAAGAGGGAAATGAGGTCTCAGGGTTTAAGGAATAATTGTCACACAGACATGTATAGCTATAGTGTAGGACCCTTTCAGCCTTCTTTCTATGATTAAAATAAACCTCAGTTTCCTTAGTATATCCATCAGGCATTTCTGCTAACTGATACCTGATAGGAGGTATTTTTAGTTAATGTTGTGTGGAATATGGAAAAATAATCCATTCAGCAAATGTTTGTTGGGTGCCAGTCTCATTGGGCATGGAGAGCATTGTGTATTCTTAAATGAGCAAGTGAAACAAAGATGCCTGCCCTCATGGAGCTTATGTTCTAGTGGAGGAAACAGATAGACAAAAAGAATATGTAAATTGTATCATTTCCTAGAAGGTAAGAAGTGCCTTAGAGAAATAAGATTGGATATAGGAAAGGATGCAGGTTTATGTGAACTGAAAATAAAACACCATCATTATAAACAAAAACTTTTTTTGTTTTTTGGTGTTTTTTTGTTTGTTTTTTTTTGTCGTTGTTGTTTTGCTTTTTGACTAAGGCAGCATTTGAATAAGCAGATAATCAATGAGCTGTTGTTTGGTTTCAGACATGAAACGCTTCCATACATAGACATCCTGTGATGCTGGCAGCATTTCCTGTCTTTTTCATTTCATTATAGAAACTAAGGCACTGATTTCCCGTCTATAAAATGAGGCTGACATCTGTCCCGCCTGCCTCAGCATGTGGCTTAGGGTTGATACCACACACACATGAGTGTATCTAATAGGTGAAGTTTTTATGAACTACAGTGCTGTTATTTTTACTAGTTTAGGAACAGGAACAGAACTTTGCATTTGTGACTTTTCTGCTTTATACCCAGATGCTATTTTCGTTTGGGTACTTCCTGTGATGTTGGAAACCAACCTAAATCTTGGGGAACAGAATTAAACAGACACCTGTGTAGTTGATTTTAAGCTCCTTGAGGTTTAGCGAGCGTGTTCCTCTGAACTATACTTCATCCTTTCTAAGATTTTTTCTTCATACCTCCCTGAGGAGAAGTCAGCAGAAAGTGATCATTAACCATGTTACACCATCTATTGGAAGGTGCACCCTTAGCAGGGAGATTAGCATGTGAAAAGATTCTTCATAAATGATTTTTGATAAAATTGTAAAAATATCCCAGTGAATTTTCTGAAGTTCTTTTCTAGGAAAAGGAAAAGTGACAATTTTTCCTCTATCTTAAAATTCAGATTCAGGTGTCTATAAGCTTTTCCTAGGACATGACTCAGCGCCTAAGTGGATGAACTTACTAGCAAGTCTTAGGATACTGCTAGCTAGTGCTACCAGCCTGGGAGAAATCTTTGTAGTTGAAAGTTGGAAAAGTATAGTAGAGGCTGTCAAAACTTTTGCACAGAGCTGCCTTTAGTTCTCAGGTCTGGGGCGATCAGAATGGCCATGCGCATTGTGCACACCTGCTGACTTCCCATGCCACTTTCTTAGACTGGCAGATTTTAGATTCTACTTCTCACACCCGTGGTGGAGCATGCCTTGCTTGACTTGTGAGCTACGGTGACCCAGGAGGGAGGAGAGTGTAATGTGGGTCCCTATGGAATCAAACATTAGGCTGCATTTCAAACACATTTCAAAAATTGGGAGTTGTGGTCCAGAAAAAATGTTAGATGCTAGCTTTCTCTTTACCAAAAGTGAGGGGAATGTTTTAATTTAAATAATACGTACTGTATTTTTAATAATTCAAGTTTCTATAATATGTGTTAATCTATGATAATTTCAATCAAGGAGATTGACTCTTTTGAAAAGAATGAAAGGTATTGGGAAATGAAAAATATTGAAATTGTTAATCTGTTTTGTCTTGGGGATAAGAGGTATTCCAAAAAATTAGAGCTATTGATATTACCCTAAAAATCATATCAGATATTTTAGAAGATCACTTGATAATGAGCAGTACTGCTTCTCACTTTTAATAGTACTTTTCATTCATAAATGTTAGCCCCCTCAAAGGCCCAGGAACCTGTTATTTAGTTATCCCTATAACATTTTTACTACTAAAAAAGAACTACAGCGAATAGTTAGAAAGATCATACAATTTTTTTTTTTGTCTGGGCGAAGACCTAGTGATGACAATGTTGCGTAGTTCCTTCATCTTTATTTAAGCTTTTGGAGCCTCAGTATCTTTGTAAGACTGGAGTGACAAAACCACTTAACAGAGTCATTGTAAAATCACATCAGAAAGTGTATATAGAGCACGGGATACCCTACCTGGATCTGTTGGTACCTATGATTGTCGTTCCCATATAATACCTAAATTAATGGATTTAGAAATAATTTAAGGCGTTTCTAGATTACATGACTAAACAATATATGTGGATTGCTTTAAGTATTCCCAATCAAAATGAAGTTTCATTATTATTTAGAATGAGTACATAATTCCTATGAAGTTATGAAAACCATATTGGTAAAATATATTTTTTAAAATACCATCATCTTCTGCTGTATGTTTTTTGGCCTTTTCTAAAAGGAAAGAATCTTCTGTTGTTTTTTTATTTGCTTGCTTGCTTTCTCATTTTACCTCTGCTGATGATTTTTGGTGCACAGAAAATAGTTAAGAGTTTTGTATTGTGACTTGAATTTTGCAGTCTCCTGAAGAGAGATCATCAGAGTTCTAAAACTAAATGAAGAATCCACTTGAGAAGGCTAAATTTTCTTTCTCTGTTTTCCTGACAACCCCGAAGGAAGTAATAAAATAAATGTGACAATTTCACCCCAAGTGTTTAGTGATACCAAACTGACTTCATTAGGATTGTGTATGTTAACAAGAAATCGTTCTGCCTGCCTGTCTGTCAAAGCCACATATTCGGAGATTTGTACTCTTAGTGTGTGATAGAATGTTTCTCAAATCCTTAAGCTAAATGGCTTTAAAATTCTCACGTGGTTCTCTCACATGCATGTGTGTGGTTCCGTGTGAGAACCCGTTATTTAGATAACTAAATAATGGGTCCACGCAAAGCTGGACCAGTGAGGGTCAGGTGCCATCCGTCCCAGATTATAAACTCGTCATCAGCATAGTTTGGAGAATGTTCCTTTCGCTTTCCTTTCAAGACTTAGACCCATTTTGTTGATAGGAAAGAAAGAGCTTTGAATGCAGGGCAGTGGGGAAAAATGTGGGGGAGACTGACATAGAGGGCAGGTGTGAGGGAGATGGTTGTCTCAGGTGAGTGAAACACATGGACGTGACAACTTTTTATTCTGTCCAAAACATAAAAACTGAAGAAAGGAGTTTTTCCCAAAACATTGGAAGAAAAAGACAAGGCCATATGTGGTACCTTCCATGTGGCCTGCAGAGCCTCAGACTTTTTCTCCCAGATCCCCTGAAGGGATGACGTGTCCTCACCATGCCTCAGGTGAAACAAGGACTTCTGTCCTGTGCACATTTGTGTAGTTGCTTTAGGAATAATTTTGACAGAGTGAATGAATGATAACATAGGATTTCTGTCTTATCTTGTTTCATTCTAAGGGTGTTCCTAATGTTTGTTTTTTAGGTGGTAGAGATAAACGTGGAGGTCCCATTTTAACGTTTCCGGCCCGCAGCAATCATGACAGAATACGACAGGAGGATCTCAGGAGACTCATTTCCTATCTAGCCTGTATTCCCAGGTAAGTTCTGTGTGGCCTGTGCTTGTCACTGATGTCACATTTACAAGAGATGTGGTGCTGTACTCGTTAGAAATCAGCTAAACGGTAGCCTGAATTCCAGGCAAAGTAGTATAAAAATGAAAATCATTATCGTTCTCCTTATAACCATTTTGTGACCATTATTGTCTAGTGTAAAACATTTTGGGGAGCGGGGACATGAAGGCAGGTGTTTTGTTGTGAAGAGCTTTGTGTGTGTTGACAGTGGATCTGGGATACTCAGCTGGGATTTCAGGATGTGGTGCCTGAGTTAGAAAGCCATCATTGATGATTCTAATACCGTGACACAGAGGCCTGGGTGATCAGAATTGGGTGCTGCTTTTGATAATGCATTTCTGCCTTCTTGGCAAACGTTAGTTCTTTAAAAATAGTCTGTTGATATGTGGCATGAAGTTTGTGGGGCATTAAAAATCCTTATTAGCTATATATTGGGCATAGATTTGGGAATCTCTGTCAAAATTGAGACTCCATTGGTAGTGGGAATTTTTAGCATAGATGCCAGAGAACACCAAGAACAAGCAGTGTTGTTTTTTCTGGAGAGTCCGAAAGTGGGGAGTCGTGAGTTACTAGTAGTTGGCCTGTGTGTATACTTGAGGAATTTAAAATCTGTTTCTGGAATTCTCTGGGAATGTATTCTACATATTACTCGAGTTTTATTTGTAGATCTAGCTGACAACTGGTGGAGGAAATTTCCTCCCTATATTAATGTATTTGTTCTTTCTCACGCTGCTATTAAGAAATGTTTGGTACTGGGTAATTTATAAAGAAAAGGGGTTTAATTGGTTTAATGGCTAGGGAGACCTCAGGAAACTTATGATCATGGCAGAAGGCAAAGGGGAGGCAGGCACATCCTCACATGATTGGAGCGGGAGGCAGAGGGTGGGGGTAGGCGGGGAGGTGTCACACACTTTTAAACAACCAGGTCTCATGAGAACTCCATCAGGGGACAGCACTAGGAGGACGGTGCTAAACCATCAGAAACCACCCTCGTGATCCAATTACTCCCACCAGGCCCGCCTTCAACACTGGGGATTACAGTTCAACATGAGATTTGGGTGGGGACACAGAGCCAGATCATAACAATGAATATCTCCATTTAATTATTCCAGTTATATTCTGGAAAACATAATACCACTCTGGTATAATCTAAGGATACGGTCATGCCTGGAATAGGAGATCTGGTGTGTGTTGCAGGTTGGAGGGGTGCCTATCTATGAGGAAAGGGTGAGTCCTCCGGTGTCTCTTTTATTCCAGAGGGGCACATACTGAAGGGCATCAGTGGCGGCCGTGGTAGAGTGAGAGGAGGTGTTTCCTAAGAGACTAAATGAGGACGTGTGAGAGAAAACTCAGCCATAATATGGGCTAGGCTAGATAGTGACCTTAAGGAACATGTTACAAGAGAATGATGTCATTCTCAGTAACAGCATAATGGTTTCAACGGTTGTGGTAGAGGTAGTAGATCTGCCACAGCACGTGGTTCACGGCACTCTTAACCTGTATAGGTTGACACCAGCGGGACAAGGCAGCCATGCCCCTTCGTAACAGGGCTGGCTGTGGCTGACGGCAGTCAGCTTTTGGTCTTGATAGTTTGACTTGCCGGGGAAGTTCTTGGGTTTTCTGTCAGAGTACCCTTTATGAGAAAACCATCACCGTGTGGCATCAGCGACTAAGTGAGCCCTACTTATCTGGAGTGAGTTTTCCCTTTCTTCTTCTGGTATTTCTTAGGCAGCTGACCTGTTGAAATCTTAGAGTTGGGAAGTGGTTTAGAAGTTATTTATACTCACTATCATTTATAAATAAAAATAGAGTGTAAACTACTGCTTACTAAGCTTTTACTATGTGCTGGGTCTGTGATAATGATGGAAAAAGAAATACAAAGGGCAGCGGTAAAAAAAAAAATCACTGCCAATCAAAATGATCCTTGTCATATAGTTTAATAAAAACTAAAGTCGAATTTGATATTCACTCATGTGATTTTAAAAACTGACATAATTTGAATACTGTATAGTGGTAACTTTGACAACTTGCTTTTTGGTCTTGAAACCTATGTTAATAGTAAATATTAAAAATTATTCATTTTATTGATATAAAAATTGGTTCAAGCACATTTTGGATAATCTGAATGACCCACTTAAAAAAAAATCTTTTTTGTGGGAAATTGTGAGAATACACAAAAGTGGAGAGACTAAGAATAATATCATGAACACACGTATACCCATCACCCAGCTTCAGCGTTTATCAGATTTTGCCAGTCTTGGTTTTCTCTAATTATTCCCCTGATGTATTTTATAACAAATCCCAAAGATCACATCATGTCACTCAAAAATACTCGTGTGTGTAGGATGACCCTCCGGCCACTGAGCAGTCACTTCATGTCAGTCCCTATGTTTGCATTTGCATTCACTGCAGTCCCAAGTGACAAGAAATGCCATTTTGCTTGTCCTTGATTAATGAGCAAATAAGAGAGGTGGAATTAACATGTAAATGATGCATTTGCTGAGTGATAATGGAGAAGGATTTCAGTGTAGTCCAGACTGAAAGAAGTGGCCACAAAGTGAGTCCTCTCTGGACCCTCCTTCCCAGGGTCCTGCAGGCGCTACCCCTAGTGAGTGCGTAGCAGCAGGAGCGCTGTTTGGTTTTAATCAAATAAATTATGTGATACAGATTTTACCAATCTGTAAAAGTCATCAGCAAATTACTGGTGTGTGGATTTCTTTGGACTCGTGAGTTTGCTTTTGTGTAGTTTGTAAGTCTGATTGTTTATTGTAGTAGAGTGGTATGAACACAAGGCGTTTCTACCCAGCTGTACATCTGTGTGTATGTCTTGGGGCCTGTGAGACCTTCAGCTGTGTCCAGTGCTCCCTCGTGCTTCCCAGATTTGAAGGCATCCCTCTGGCCATTCCTCAGCTAGACAGTCACAGGGCTGGTGTCATATGTGAAGGGAGAATATGGGCCTCAGAATCAGACTGACTGTGACCTGGGACACTTGACTTCATTTTCATTGCTTTCCTGATCTGAAAATGTGATAATGACCTGTGCATTTTGGGATCATTGTGAGTATTGAGTAAAATTATTCCTGTAATCGTGCATGGTGCTTGACATGCAGTAGCTTGCTCAGATATAGTGCAATGATTTTCTGATTTCATATTCACCCTTCTATTTTCCTTTAATTACTTTCGTTTTGACATGATTTCTAGAGGCAGATCACATTGTTTTCTTCTGCATGCCTTCTAGATTGTCTGTGTCCCGCACAGTTCAGCAGAAACATGACCTGAGCAGCTGTGAGTAGTTTGAGTATTATTGCTGGGGTCGCCCCTCCCTGCCCTTTTTTTAAAACAAACAAACAAACAAACAATTGTAGTAGCAAGGTGAATTCATAAGATTCATTTGCAGTGAAACTTTCCACTAAATGTGTGCAGGAGAAATAAGAAGCAGCAGCAGTTCTTGCTGCCGTCATTGCAAGTCCTGCACAGTGACATTAATCTTGGAGTGTCTCTAGGTGGCTGTTCTCTTATTACTTGAATTGTATTGAATACTAATTATGTTCTAGAACCTTCTGCCTTCTTTAGAATGATTTATAGTTGTTAAATATTAATAGTAAACCACTCTTACTCCTTGTTGTCCACTAACGAAATGATATGAAGATTTTTAATTGATTCATTCATTAATACTCATATAAGAAGATACTTTCTTCATCTAGGAACTAAACAAGTAGAGTTTCTCTTTTTTAGGGACCTGTGTTGAGAGGGGACCTTAATTTTATGTAAATTTTCTTTATCTCACAGATAAACATGAGGCTCTTTGGTAAAATGCTAAAATAGCTGGTTAATAAGTCACATTTCCCAAAGAACAGGGCCTCTTAGGTGGTGGAAGGGCTTGGGGCCTTTCTCCTGTAGGCAGCTGTTTATTAGGCGCTTATAAATAGGCCTCCATAGGACTCGGGTTTGGGGATGTTTACAAGTCACTGCTGTCTTAATGGTGACTGGCTTTTAACTTGATACAAACAGATGGATTGAAATGCTGTGCACTCCCAGCCCAGTTCATATGCTGTTTTCACTACTTAGGAAGCCGCTTGGTGGGAGCAGTTTGATCACGGAGGAAGGTGAATGGTTAATCCTTCTGTCAACTGTGCAAGCTCAGCATAGCTTTTGGTTTTGTTGTTCTGTTGTTAAGCCTGGAGTCATTCAGGATTCCTTTTAAGCTGCTTTCAAGTAGAGGGGCTTTGTAGTTCATGTGCATACTGTGTAAGGCCATGTTAGGAGAAGGAAAGGCTTCAAGGGAATTTATCTTGATACGGTGAAGACTGATGGTTACAGTGCAGTCTACCAAACAGCAACTAGTAAAACAAGCAAAACATTGCCACTGTTTGACAATCTCCTGTCTTTGGCGTACCTCTGGAGTAGAATGCCTTACAGGGCAGCAGGCTTCCTTTGCAGAGCTCTTGGCCTCCAGGCACCTGCCTCTTCCTGCTTAGGCTGCCCTCACCCCATTGCCTCCGGCGCCCTGGAGTTTCTGTGTAATGGAATCTCCCTGGATTGCAAACCCTATTAGAGCCCAAGAAAGTCTAGAATGGTTAATCTCTATGACAGGAGACTTTAGGAGACATTTCTGGGAGTCCCATTTGCCTCTAGGTTTCATGAAGGAGGTCAGAAAACAAGTGATGTTTCTGTCTGTGATGTTACCTGGATTGTAACCCAGGACCTAATTGGGATGTGGAGGAGAAGTGATGGCATGAAAGGTATTTGAACTCATTTTAATTTACATCCCTATGGGATAGTTATTAGAAGTTCATCACATCATTCCTAATCAGTTTTCAACATTTGGGTGATAAACTAGGCTGCTGGATCTGTCTGTTTTCTCCTCCTGGCTTTAAACACTGTGTTCCTCTGATTGTGAGCCACCCTCTGATTGGGTCCTACTGCTGGGTTCTAACCATACAGCCATTTTTGGGGGGTGTTTATGCGATACAGCCTCTTATTGATGTAGATGTTGTATGTACTTTGCATTTGTAAAACGTGGAAAACTAGTTACTCTGATGTTCTGAATCAAGATATAGAAGGGAATGGGGTGTGTAAGTGTGAGTTAATTGGGAGGGGAGAAGGGGGGCAAGATTAGGGGAGTGAGCCTATGTAACAGCATGAAATTGGTTTTAATTTTGAATTAATTTTGTTTGCATTGCTTAATGATAGCAATTAGTTTTCCAGGTTTTTAATTTAGACTAGTTTTTTTCTGGGGGGGGTGGGAGTAATTATCCAAAGCAGAAAAATATCAAATGTCTTTTCTACCCTAAGGTACATTTATGTTTGGGGAAAACCACATATGCGTATGGAGTACCATAAGGTCCTAGGTATATTTCCAAAAAAGACCTTGCAGGCACTTGTTACCTGGTTACTGTCTGTTGCAGGCATCAGCAGCCTGCATGGACTGTCAGAGACCCCTCTGTAAGTAACAGTGAGGGTTGCAGTTGTTCCTTAGCTGTAGGGCCATTTGGAAACTTGTGTCACTGAAGTTGTAACCAAGTGAGACTAAGTGTTTTTTTTCACCTGTTTTTAAGGACACCTTGACTCTTGTTGCTCATTCTTTATTGCAGATTTGCATTTTATGTGTTTTCCATGTAGCCAGTAGTTGAGATTTAATAAAATTAGAAGCTGGCACTTTTTTTTTTTTTTTAAGTGCAATAATGTGGAGAGGAAGAGTATAGTGACTCCTAGCACTGCCTTGATGTGTGTCAGAGGCCAGCAGTGTTAGCCAGCATTGCTACCGGATAAAGGCTTAGTGCAGTTGTGGAACTAGATTAAAACCACAGAGCCTGCCAGAAGGGTGCCAAGAACTCCCAGGGACGGGTGGAGGGTATGGAAAACCACTGAGACAGCTTCAGGGCCAGGGATAGGGTAAAGGGAATAAAATGGAACATAGGAAAGCTCTCACCATTGCTAGCCATGCTGGTGGGGGATCATTTTCAGCACCTGGGGTGCTGGGAGTCCTGGGGTAACTGCTGTCCATAGGTCTCAGACTGTCCCGAGTCTGGGTTTCGCAGGCTGTCAGGGTTTTGTACCTGCCCGATGCTCCTGGAGACCTTTGCCCGCCGGAGTGACTGGAGGAGTTCATGTAATCAGTTAATGTACCAAGGTCAAGAGAAATGGGCACGGTGACCGTTGTTTTCCTGAAAAGGAGACAAGATGCAAAACCATTAATAAAAAATTGACATCTTAACAGGTTTTGCAGGTTGAACATGAAGTGTGTGTAGCCTGAGTCTCTTCCTTTATGGTACAAGGGAGGGACAGGAAGGAGCTGAGCATAGTGTGCCTGTCTGGCAGGAGAGGGAAGCTGGGTCTGTGGCACCCAGTGGGACTCTGAGCAGACAGAGTGGCAAGAGATGCAGCCCGTCTTCAGCCATGTTTTCTTTCTCCGCAGCGAGGAGGTCTGCAAGCGCGGCTTCACGGTGATCGTGGACATGCGCGGGTCCAAGTGGGACTCCATCAAGCCCCTGCTGAAGATCCTGCAGGAGTCCTTCCCCTGCTGCATCCACGTGGCCCTGATCATCAAGCCAGACAACTTCTGGCAGAAACAGAGGACTAATTTTGGCAGTTCTAAATTTGAGTTTGAGGTAACTTCCCCTGTGTGGCTAGACCCACTAAACAAGTTGGTGTGGTTTACTAAAAGCTGTTGAGGCTGATGATTTTTTTTTTTAACCACATATTAAACAGGAGCTGCATATCTTACGAACACATGATATGTAAAATTAGTTATTGCATGAAACGACAGAGCTACGTTCATTATCCAAGTGAACTGTTTTACCCACATGGACTTAGGTTTCAGTTCCCTTGGATTGGGTGATGGGCTGTTGAGTTGTGAGGCCTTGGCAGAGAAGCTTGCTTGCTGCCTTGGATTTCACTTGACAAACAGCTTTACCAGGCAGCACAGTGGCTTTGCATGGTTACAGATTCATTCTCCTTGCCTCAGCCCTGGAGATGAGGGAATGTTAGGGATAAATGCGCAACTTGAGAGTCCCTAAGTCTCAACCTGTCATGGATAATGGAGAGAATGCACGTATTAGGCCTCTGATTTCTGAAAATGGAGATAGTGTGTTAAAAACTGCGCAGAGTCCTGAATTCAGTTAGGCATGGAAGATTGCCATCTATCAGTGGTAAAAACAAAACAAAACCCTCAGCCCACTAATTATTTTCCTTCCCACTGTAACCTCCTCTCCTTAAGCTACCAAGGTTCTGACAAGGCCTTCGGTGCAGTTAGTTTAATGAGGTGATTACGGGAGGAAAGTCTTCCTGCCGGCTTGAAACTTGATTCTTGCTCCATTTGGAATAAGATTTTAATATTTTCTAATAAGAAGCTATGATTTTTGGTTGAACGCTTCCTCTGGCAAATCTGCTCAAATGTTAGGTTTCAGTGGATGTATTCATATATTTTAAGGTAAACAGTAATAATATTTAACATCAGACAGTGTTAATACTTAATCTTTAGGTCATAATGCTATGCTTTTCAAAGTGTTTGCACAGGTATATTACTTGGATTTTTAAATTCTTTCCATAGTGCTCACTTTTCTATCCGAAATCTGAACTTAGTTTTAAATTTGAAACTACTCAGGAGGTTTACTATACTCCATCAGAAAGATGAACCCAGCAAGCCTTTTTCTTCGTAGAGAATAGGAAATAATTTTGGAGGACAGTTTATTGGGCATTAATTATTTTCTTGATGCAGAATTGAAAGTGCATTGTATTTAATTGTAAGTGTTTTAAGTAAAAATAATGGTCTGGCAATACAATTCATACAGGTTTTTCCAGTCTAGTTTTGATCTCTCCCTCTGGGTTCTTAAAGGCACCAGTTTTTCTGTGGAACTTGTTACACTGTTACCAGCCTCTCTCTGTCCCCGCCAGTGATTGCCTCTGTGGAGATTATTAAAAGTTCAGCAGGGCCGGGTGTGGTGGCTCATGCCTATAATCCCAGCACTTTGGGAGGCTGAGGCAGGTGGATCA
>NW_012104754.1:1767040-1846728 GCF_000951045.1 Mandrillus leucophaeus | reverse complement strand
AAGATTTTTGCTTAGATTGTAATTGACTAAAATTTTGTCACTGTTAAATTGCAGTGTAGTACAGATTATATACAACTCTAGGACTGTTCAGAATCACAGCAGATTATTGCAATGAATAAAGCATTGCCTCTGTCCTTAGCTCTGTCAAATGAGCCTCTGCCAGCTTTCTTGCCACCTCCTGAATATTTTCTAAGTTTTTATAAACTCATTCATATCCCATCATCTGTTATTTGATGGGCAGTGGGGTTAGGCTTAGGCAAGATGAATGACAGGGTGGTGTGGTTGGAGCAGCATTCGTCATTTAATAGGCAGCCCACACGTAATTGAATTTAGAGTGACGTTGTGCTTAAAAGGGTTTTGATGCCCATGTGCAAGACGTTTGTGTAATAGCAAGTAGTAGAAAACCTCCACAGAGTTTCTGGCTTGGATGAAAAAGAATGGGTAGAATGCATTGATGTAAGTGAAATTTCCGCATTGTTTGCTCTGAACTTGCAATTTAACCTGTTTCCTGGTTTAATGTGTCTGTTATAGTGGGTTAATCTCCACCTTCTTGGAAAGAAATCTCATTTCTTTAGCTCTCATGAAATACACGATTCTACAGTTTTAGGTATTCCAACTGACATACGTGTGTTGCTATAATGGATTTGTCTTTCATTGCACTGATAATGCTTCTTTCATCTACATTTATTTTTATGGGGCCAGAACCAGGTATGTTGTTTTCTATAAATAGATTGACTTTGAAAACCTGTGACTGAGCATTGCAAATTGCATTATGTTAAAACTATATAAAATTGGTTCATCTTCTCATACGTGATTTTTTTTCCCTTAAGACAAATATGGTCTCTTTAGAAGGCCTTACCAAAGTAGTTGATCCTTCTCAGCTAACTCCTGAGTTTGATGGCTGCCTGGAATACAACCATGAAGAATGGATTGAAATCAGAGTTGCTTTTGAAGACTACATTAGCAATGCAACCCACATGCTGTCTCGGCTGGAGGAACTTCAGGACATCCTAGCTAAGAAGGAGCTGCCTCAGGATTTAGAGGGGGCTCGGAATATGATCGAGGAACATTCTCAGCTGAAGAAGAAGGTGATTAAGGCCCCCATCGAGGACCTGGATTTGGAGGGACAGAAGCTGCTTCAGAGGATACAGAGCAGTGAAAGCTTTCCCAAAAAGAACTCAGGCTCAGGCAATGCGGACCTGCAGAACCTCTTGCCCAAGGTGTCCACCATGCTGGACCGGCTGCACTCGACACGGCAGCATCTGCACCAGATGTGGCATGTGAGGAAGCTGAAGCTGGACCAGTGCTTCCAGCTGAGGCTGTTTGAACAGGATGCTGAGAAGGTAAAGACGGGGAGGCTAATGCCTCAATGGACATGGGGGAAGCCAGTGCTGGTGGGTTCGGGTGGAAGGAAAGAGAAAAGGTGGAGAATGGTAAGGCTACGCTTACCGTGTGTGCTCTAAACCAGTGAGGGTCATTTCAGAAACGGCACTGAAATCTGTTTTCCAGTTTTACTTATTGTGCAATACAGTGCTGTTTTAGAAAATTTGAGTTCAAATTACTTATGCTTTGGTCTAGGATGCCTGTAAGATAGGAATGGTATTTTCACTTAAAAAAGTGAACATTTCGGCCATGCTTGGTGGCTCACGCCTGTAATCCCAGCCCTTTGGGAGGCTGAGGTGGGCTGATTAGTTGAGGTCAGGAGTTTGAGACCAGTCTGGCCAACATAGTGAAACCCCATCTCTACTAAAAACACAAAAATTAGCTGGGTGTGGTGGCACGCCTCTGTAATCCCAGCTACTCAGGAGGCTGAGGCAGGAGAATCGCTTGAACCCATGAGGCAGAGGTTGCAGTGAGCCAAGATCGTGCCACTGCATTTCAGCCTGGGCGACAGAGTGAGACTCTGTCTTAAAAAAAAAAAAAAGAAAAAAAAGTGAAAATTTCACAGGGTTATGTTATTGACAGAACACCGTTCCAATCTATTGAGTATGTTTTTAAAATCAAGACGAGTAATGTGTTAAAAGTAACAATTTCTGGGTAATATAGTCAGTAATGATCTCTAGTCTTATGCTTTATTCTTATGCGCCAGGCAGACCAACTGGTCAAAGTGAATCCTTATCAATTACTGGCTAATTGAATCTTAGCAATGTGAAAACTGGGCACTTATTCATAGGTATGTGTTGCAAGCCATGAACGTGGGTGAATTAATCATTGAGTTTTATTTGAGCTCACTGAATTTTATATTACATGGACAGGAGAATATTTTGTAAAGTAAAAATCCACGTTAGAATTCTTGGATGTGAAAGGACTTTTCGAAAGGTGACAATCCAGTGTTTTTGTTACCAAAGCTTTTAACATATCTGCCAGTGTTCTTTTGTTTTAAGTAGCATCTTGTCTAAGACACTGGAATACCTTCCTTTCAATTACTAGAAAAACAGGCTACTGTCCCTGGGATTCTGGTTCAAGTCATGGTAGCAATGCTAATTGATGACAGTCATCTATATTTTCTTAAATGTTTTCATTTGCAAATGTCTTAATTGACATCCTTATCCAGGTAACATCTGTATTGTACCTTAAGGGAGATGCTATTGTTAGTTTTTCCTGCCTGTTTTATTTTTACAGTAAATTTTATGGGTTTGCAATCTGCACAGGTGTCTATGTACTTCTTGATTAAACAGTGTCATCTTTTAGTCATTGATATTTCTGTCAGTAACCTGTGGGCACAGCAGAACCCATCCAAAGACCCATAAGTTCCTAATTTCACCCTAACAGGTCTTTAATTGAAGCTCATGGTGGCAAATTAAGTAGTTCAGCGTGGCAGGGACACAGGACCGGGAGTCAGAGGATCAGAGTTTTTAATTAGCCCAGGGGATTAGAGTAACTCTCTTTACTTATCTGCTTCTTAATTCCTTCTCTGTAAGAGGAACACATCAGATAAGATTTTCTGGTAGGTCCTGCAAGTTCAGAACTGCTGACTTGTTCTCCGAAGTAAAGACTGTTCTGAGAGAGTCAGACAGCACTTGAAGTTGTCCAGGGAAGGAAGTTGCCCTTTCTTGGTACTGCCCCATCTATGGGCCTGTGCAGCAGTTTCTCTTTCTGGAGTGATTCCAGGTTATCTTTTTCCTTCCGGTAGATGTTTGACTGGATCACACACAACAAAGGCCTGTTTCTAAACAGCTACACGGAGATTGGGACCAGCCACCCTCATGCCATGGAGCTCCAGACGCAGCACAATCACTTCGCCATGAACTGTATGGTAAGACACTCGGAACAGCTGGACCCTGCCACGTGACAGTGTTTTAGCAAATGGGAGGCATTTGGCAGATGCTGGGCTGGGCTCTCAAGGGGCCCCCAGAGTGGCTGTTGATTGTAGCAGCTGAGCTTCACATGCAGGGTGTTCCCTAGGGTTCCATTGTCTCAGTATCCCACATTTTAAGTTTTAAACAAAAATGAAAACAAGCAAACAGATGAACCAGTGAAACTTGAACCAATGACCTGGCTAGTTCACCACAGACACTTCGGATGCCGGCTCCTGTGCTCCGCCTCATAGGAGCCCATGGGGGCCCCAGCAAAGCTGCTGGGAGGCACAATGGGTCCCGCAGACGGAGCGCTGTCAGTTTCCTGGCTGCTGTTCATGACAGCGAAAGGAGCCAGCCTGCTGCTGACCTCAGGGCACTCGCTAGTTCTCCTGAGGCATGAGATTTCCTTCCGAGCTGAGCTGGAGTACTGGGGTCTGGCCCTTAGCCTTCCCTGGGATCCCCTGGCCCTCTTTAAGGTTGTTGCGTCTGCTACTCTTGGCTGTCGTGACTCCATCAGGATCTTAGAGGCTGACTGTAGGACTACATCACAGAAACCAAAACCATACTAAAACACTGAATTTTGAGTAGCACTTCTGTTACAGTTTTATAGTTAATATTACTAAAACTGTATGTTCTATAGGACATTTGCTTGATTCTGTAGTCTGTGAAGCTTCTAGAAATTTCCTCTTCAGGGATAAAGAGTTTTGGTTTGGACTTTAAGCCAGCCTTGTGAGGATTATCCACTCTTAAACCTTGTAACGTTTGTTGTAGAGCATTAAAGCAATATGAACCAGCCTGGGCAACACAGCAAGACCCCATCTCTAAAAATAAAATAAAATAAAAATAAAAAATTAGCCAGGTGTGGTGGTGCACGCCTGTAGTCCCAGCTATTTAGGAGGCTGAGGCTGGAGGATCACTTGAGCCCAGGAGTTGCAGGCAACAGTGAGTTATGATCACGCCACTGCATTCCAGCTTGGGTGACAGAGCAAGACCTTGTCTCAAAAACAAAAGTACAAATCAGGTAATATGAAGACAGGGTTTTTGTTTAAGTTAATTCAGTAAGATGCCATTTAATTAAAATATAGTCAACTAGGTGCTACAGTTTAGGTAGTTTCAAAGATAAGATTTTACAATATAATTTTTAGCAATAAATGCCGTCAGAAACTTTTACATCTGTTCTAGAATTTAAAGTAAGAGAATTTCTGGTTTGAATCATCAAACCTGGGCATAGATAAAAATTTCTTTGTAAAAAATTGCTGTCAGTTTTTTTAGAATTTTCTGAAACTTTTGGCAAGAGACCATTCAGTCATGCCACATACTTTAAAAACTAGAAATACTAAAATATGTGCTAGAAATGAACAGAAAAATATATTCTCTCTTCCCCCTTTCTTCACCTTTATTAGTGGCAGATTTAGGACTCAAGGGAGTAGGAACCATAGTGTAGAAGACAGGAAAATGGGTTGCGGACGTAGAGGCTTTTAATTCTGAGTTTCTTATTTGCCATGTGACCTTGGGAAGGCTGTTTAACCTCTTTGAGCCTTAGTTTCCTAGTCTGTAAACTGGGGGTAATACCTGCCTTCCATGGTGTTACATGTATAGGTAAAATACAAAACATATTGCTTTACACGGAGTAAGTACTGTATAAATGTTAATTCTTACCAGTGATGTTATCAATATAATTAAAGATGCACTTAAAGCAGGTAAGAAACTTAAAAATATGAGTTACAGCTATTTTTGGGGGGGGAGTTTGAGTATATTTTCTAATTTTCTACAATATATTTCTGTTACTTTTCTAAGTCAAACTTGTAATACAATGCATGTGGATAGCTCGGTGCTGTAATGGTGACACCTGCTGAGGAGCTTTCTGGACCAGGCCTACTCCTTGTGTTGAATACCTCCACGAATCCCTAGTATCTGTGACATTTAGTAATGCAGGGCAAGGGTATTTAACCTTCAGTCCCTTCTCCTCGCTGTAGTGTTTTGAATAATTTCTGACAAAATAAGGATACTAAATACCATTATGCCAAGTTAACAGCTTTTAAAGAAAGCATATTAAGGGATACCAACAATTATGCACGTTCTACTATAACAGATATTTGTAAAAACTATGATGATAAGAATGTAGGTGTAGGTACTTTTAATTTAGGGAATTGCACATTGCCATATTTATGTCCAGGCTGTAGATTTATGTGTGCTAGAAGTGATGGAGAGATGGAAAAAGCATCATACATAGACTAGTAAAACCTGTTTTTCTATAAAAGTAATACAGAAAGCTGTAACAACCTAGGGATGGGTGAGTAGGGTCAGTGGTTGTCACAACAGAGCCATCCAAAGGGACTTCTCTTCTCCAGATCCTAACAGAGCGCATCTTGTCCTTTCCCTAACAGACCTGTTGGACTGGCTTTTTCTCTTTTAAGGATATAGAGAAAGCAAAATTAGCAAATCTAGTTTCTTGTCAC
Organism: Mandrillus leucophaeus; assembly: GCF_000951045.1. Taxonomy (NCBI): domain Eukaryota; kingdom Metazoa; phylum Chordata; class Mammalia; order Primates; family Cercopithecidae; genus Mandrillus; species Mandrillus leucophaeus. Next base: position 1,840,970 of record NW_012104754.1, on the reverse strand, counting down.
TTTACTAGGAGGGAGGAAAAGAGAGAAAGAATGCACTTGGGAATGGGAGGCCTTGCTTTTAATTTACCGGATACCAGTTAGAGCATTAATGCCACACGAGCCAGAGAGGTCACCTCACTGAGCATGGCTTGACTGTTGCAGCCTCTTTCTGCGACTCCAGACATGCGATGTCTGTTAGCTGATTCTAGCCTTCACATGCAGCCCGGAGATGTAACCCTGAGGCTGGAGTCCTGTGGCTCTAATTCCAGACAGAGGCAACTCCACCAAGTTCTGGTTTGGGTCAGAAATAGAGGGAAAGGATGAATTTCAAGAAGATACAAAGAAAGAATGAGCAAGTGAGTTCTTTCAGCCGTTGACTTGGGGGGACTGCAGGCAGCAAGGGACAGAAAGGAGGCTGTTGTGGGGTCCCTGTTCGAGGCAATGGGAGATTGGCTCAGAGGGGTTGTGTGAGAAGCGAGAGAAGGGGGGAAAACGTAGAGGAGTTTGGATAGATCAGGAAATCAGACTGGGGCAACACTGAGAAGAGCCAAAGATGTAGCTACGATTTTGGGGGACCCACGGGGAGGGGTGAGGTGGTAACAGTGCACAGAAATAATAAATACATGAACAACAGCAACTTCAGCAGATTTGCTGAAGGTCTGAATCCCCACCATCCACCACACCACACGATGTGATACTGAGCCTTAAAGAACCCTGGAGGTGGAAAGGGAAACTCCATAGTGAGAGCTTGTTCTGCAAAAAGGGTGGGTTTTAAAAAATCCCTGTTTTTGAAATAAACTGATAGACTCGAAGAGAGGAATTTTGACAGAGTAGAAAAGCTTTATTTAAAATTTGAGCATAGCATTGTTGTGTTTTTACTGCAGTTCATATTCCTGAGAGAAGGTGGATCTATTTACAGAATATTTTCTGTTGGCACCAAAAAATGACTTGGGCGTATGTAGAAAGGAGAGCTTGCTTTCACACAAATAGCCTTTGGTTGCTAGGTATGCGTTTTTGGGTTTCTGGGTTCTAGTTAAAACCCAGAGCGCTGGGTCCCTCAGTTCTCCGTGACTGCCTGGCAGCAGGCTTGCCATCTGGACCCTGTTCAGTACTTGAAGCCAAGAAGTGAGTAATAGTATATTTGTGTGCACCCACTTGTGTATTTGATTGCTTTGTGCTGGACAATTATGCCTTTCAGCTAGTTGATTTGTAATTTTACAGTTTTAAAAATAGAAATGGAAACCAATACTTCAAGTTTATGGAAATCTAGAGAGCAAATATGTATAATATTATAAAATCAGGTGATGCTCCTGGGAAAGGTGTGATCACTGGTAGAAGCCTGTGTTTCAGCAGGTGGTATCTGGGCTTCTTAGAAGGGAGACTCTTATTTGCTCTCCCCTGAGGAGCCCTCTTTTCCTGCCCACTTTGCAGAACGTGTATGTAAATATAAACCGCATCATGTCGGTGGCCAATCGCCTGGTGGAGTCTGGCCACTATGCCTCGCAGCAGATCAGGCAGATCGCGAGTCAGCTGGAGCAGGAGTGGAAGGCATTTGCGGCAGCCCTGGACGAGCGGAGCACCTTGCTGGACATGTCCTCCATTTTCCACCAGAAGGCCGAAAAGGTCAGTGCCTCGAACCCCCAGCCCACGAGGTGGTAACCAGAATAGTTCGTCCTCCATGAATATTGGTGTGTGTGCAAACACTCCTGTGTAGCACATACTGTGAGCTCCGCATGTGAGCTCTGAAGTCACTCGGCCCTGAGTTTGAATTCCAGCTCTCTTAGTCCTTGCTGCGCAACCTTAGGTAAGTGACTTAGCCTCTCTGGTTTGTTTTCTCATTTGTGAAGTAGAAATAAAAGTACCTGCTTGAGTGAACTGTTGATGTAAATGTGATGCTAGGTGCCCCACGCAGTGCCCAGCACGATAAGCACTAAGACGTGGCAGCTGCTCTTCTCTTCCCCTCCTCGCCTGGCTCCTTCTTTCCTCTTATTCCTTGTTGATAGTGCTTTATTACTCCAGTTGGGATGTTTTGGCAGCAAGGAACAGAACGCCCATCAGTGGTACAGACGTCAAGGGTTTACTTTTCTCATAAACTGCGAAGTTCTAAGGCATAGGCACCTCCAGCTGCACGGCTACAGAGGGGTGGTGTCTGCCGCCCTCAGGCTTGCTGGGCCTCCCGTCACAGTCGGGGCAGCACACCTCAGCTCCATGGACCAGCTCCTCCTCAGCCACAGCGCCCACCCTCCGCAGGGATGGCTGTAGCTGTTTTTGCCTGCCAGTTTATAAGGGAAGCATTTCCAGAGGCCCCGCCCCCTGCACACTTCCCCTCAGTTCCCATTGGCTAGTCTTTGGGTACACATCCATGCCTTGCTGCAAGGGGTGGGGGAAAGGGTGGATCTGGTGTTTAGCCTCCGTAGGGAGGTGCTGCCAGCAAGGGTGAGGGAGGAAAATGGCTTTTTTGGGTACACAATCGACAGTGTCTTTCATAATTACAAACTTAGCTACATGGCATCTGACTTTGGTTTCATTTGCTGACAGACGTGCTGTGTCAAAATTTCTAGTTTAAGAAGTAATGGGTAATATACGCCCCCAACACTCCCCACACCTCCACTTAAGCAAACTTGCTTAAATAAAAACTCTCTGAAAGTAGCAAAATGGAAGGGATTTGCTCATGACTCAGACTTTATTATTGGAAGGTGGGCAGCACAGTGAATACCTTTTCAAGATGGGGAAGAGGAAAACGGTTGCTTAATTTAAAAAGGAAGAATATCAGTGTATCTTCCTCAGGGTTAATTTTTGGGGGAAAGACTGCATTCAGGGATTTGCATGGATGCTTCTTAAAAAGGAAATAGTATCTCTTTAATCTAGAAGCAGTCTCTGTTGAAGAGTGAAGAAGTCAATAAAGGAAGATAGAGGCCCCAGCTTGCCTAGGCTTTTGGCGGGGCGGTCAGAATGTTGCACAAGACACTAATTAGCAGTGATCTCAACTCTAGAAACCTTTAAAGTATAAAGCAAGAGAGGAAGCTGAGTGATATATAAAGAGAAGCAAACCTTCGTAGCATCATGTAAAAGCTGAGAGTTTCAATGGTAGGATTTTTCTATTTTCTAACTTTATGCATTTGACTAATTTTGTGATAAAAGATAGACAAAAGCCCACACAAAAACAACTTTTTAAAGTAACAGGAACTCCTTCAGCATAAATAGAACCATCGTCATGACCCTGTAGCCCTCTCCGATCCTTATCGTAGTACAAAGTAGCAACACACTTGATCATTTGGCAGTAAGATGATATGAATGAATTTGAAGCAGGACAAGCTGCGTGGGTGAATGTTAGATAGGCTGAAGCGTAACACACAGAGAACATCTTTCATAAACATGACGGGATTCAGAAATATAAATAAACCCGGAGATTAATTGCTGCTGTGACCTGCCTGAAAATAATCTGGAAACATGGGTTCCATGGGGCATTTTCCTTCCAGTGTTTTATTATAAAAAATTTTAAACATACAGCAAAATTGAAATCCTGGGGTATTCTCATCTGGATAAAATGAAAGACTATAATTTATGGATTTGAAGGAAATGAAACTAGGCGAACACATTATTGAACAGAATTTCATAGGACGCTGCATAAACCGGAAGGAAGCCTGAAGTCTCAGTGCATATAAGGTGGCCAGAGAAGAAGCTAAATTCGAGCAAAGGGACAGTAATCTAATGAAGAAGGGGCCCAGCGTGCATTCCAGACCTTAACGAAGCAACAAGGCCTGCACGTAGACAGCTGAAATGCACAGATGGGAGATTAGGACGTCTTCAGAAAGACGGTCCTTACTTGCAAGTAAAAATGAATTGTATCTCATCCCCCCCCCACTAAAGAAAAGTAAGATCCTTGAAATTCTGATGCTCATCACTAAAGTGGTTTTCTTTTCCCAACAGAGCAATCCCGAGTATAGGTCAACGTTGTTCCCTCATTTTAAATGGTTTGCCTTCTAGTTATGCTCAAGCTGTTTCCATAAACTCAGTCTGGAAAGGACCAGAAACTTGGACGTCCTAAGTAGGTGTCCATCATAGTCACCTCTTTGAATCACATCCAGAGTGTTCATGTGGAATTTAAATCTGATTAGGGGGACATAAGGCTCAAATATGTGACCCCATGGTTAATGAGCTTACTAATGGCAGCCGCCTTCTCTGTAAGGATTACATCTCTTAGCTGCACCGTCCAGCCCTGCCCTCTCTCTCCATGGGTGCTAGCGTTTGCTGTGGCTTTATAAACATAACTCTGAAGTTAAAGCTAGATGAGAGTGATTCATAGATGGTATAACTTCCATAGATGTGTCAGCCAGTGTGTCTTGTGTCCTCATCTCCAGTGAAGGTGTGGGATCACGGTATCCGTTCACAAACATGTGGACACACAACCACAGTGTTAATGTTGTTACTGGTAGATGTTGCGTAGGTGCTTCAGCCTTCGCTTGTCTTGGTCATGTGCTATATCCACAGCACAGACCCTTTATATTAAGAAGCTTTCACAGCAAATACCATTAGAATTACATTTTTATAAAACAAAATGACTTGATTTTGCTATAGCTTAAAATCTCCTTTTACGGTGACCTCAGGCTGCACTGTCCATTGTGATGGAGTTAAATAATAAGAGGATAAAATCATTTTAAAAATAGAATTAAAATAATAGTTGCTTATTCACCATATTGGGAGCAACACGTGGCCAGTGGCTACTGTACTTGGCAGCACAGGTACACATTTGTGTCCGCTCGGGTAGTGCTTGTAGAGGCTTACCTGTGGAGTGAACCGCACGTCTGCTGAACACCTTAATTCATCTATGACTTTAGGCCTTCTGTGCTTGGATAATAACTGAAAATAAAGTAACAGTGTTTGTATAGTTCTTTAATTTTTAGAGAGCTCTTTAACATGAAATCTCATTTCATCCTTCAGTCAGCCCAGTGGAGTAGATGGGACTGTAATATTACTGTCCTGATAATCCGAATGGGGAGTGATTTGGCCGTGTTTCCAAAGCTAGAACTTTTGCTGAGGTCTATGGCTGGGTCTTTCAGTTCCTGACATAATAACAAACAATTTCACACTTGCATTAATATTCTTATAAAAGTTCACTTCCCATAAATATTTTTAGAATTAACATTTATTATAAACATGACATAGATGCAAGTTCTAAATCTAAGAAATTTCCGTCCCTTTGACTCCTAAGTCCGGCTTAGTGCCTGTGCTCAGCTGAGGCTCCATCAAGAGGTGGCGGGGATGAGAGGTGGATGGGAGTGCAGTTCACTAGCTTCGAGGATCCCAGCTGTGGTTGGTGGGACCCAGAACAGGCAGAAGAAATGAGCGGCTCCCAGATCGCAGGCCCCCTCTGAGCAGACGGAGAGTAGTAGAGTAAATGCTTAGGAAAAGCAATCTGTTAATGATTTATCCAAGTTCTCCCCTTAAAGCTGTGTATATGAATCACTGTTCCCTCCTCTGCTTGCCTCTGTTTTGCAAACTGGGTGATCCAGGCTTCCTTCATCGTTTATTCAGCAACACTTTCTTAATACCACCATTCTGCTCAGCTTCAGGATCCCCAGATCTGAAGTAGGCTCCTGATCTGAATTGACAGAGCAACATTTCATTCTCTCACACTCTCCGGCCTTCACCCCCAGTCCACCAGATGCTTTTTATTCACATATTTTGATTTACGGAGCACTTGAAGTATCAGATACTAAGCCAGCTGCTCTGATCTCATTAGACTGCAGTAGATACCTTCTGTCCTTCTCACCTCCTAAGTGTCAGGCTCTGTGCTAGACATGTTCCCCCAGCGTTGCAGTCCCAACCTGGGTTTCCCAGGATGGTAGCAGGTATGTGTTTATGTGTGTATCAGAGGGAGGGAAGTGCCAGGTGCCCCCTCGTATGATATCATTACCATATTAGAAGCTTTTCTATGAGGTTCTGTTATGAAGGTACCTGTTGAATTTTGACACCAAACTTGATCTCAGGATGCTTCTTCTTCTTCGTGGAATGCCTGTTGACACCCTGTTCCCTGTTCCATGAATCTCTGAATGGGGATTGTTGTGCTGGTGCTGTTGGTTTCAGACCCTCTGGGCATTCAGCCTTTCAGAAAACAATCAGGCCTAGAGCTTGCTCTGTGGAGTTTAGGGTTGTGTCTTAGAAATAAAGAACAGAGAAATGATGCTGTGCAAAACCCTCTGTAAAACTAGGACTAGGATTATTTCTTTTCTTTTCTTCTCTTCTCTTTTTTTGAGACACAGTCTCGCTCTGTCGCCCAGACTGGAGTGCAGTAGCGCAGTCTCTGCTCACTGTAAGCTCCGCCTCCTGGGTTCACGCCATTCTCCTGCCTCAGCCTCCCGAGTAGCTGGGACTACAGGAACCCACCACCTCGCCAGGCTAATTTTTTGTATTTTTAGTAGAGACATGGTTTCATTGTGTTAGCCAGGATGGTCTCAATCTCCTGACCTCGTGATCTGCCTGCCTCGGCCTCCTGAAGTGCTGGGATTACAGGCGTGTGCCACCACGCCTGGCCTTGCTAGTATTATTTCTATCACTGGGCTGTTACTAACCCAGAAAAAGGGCAGAATCCTTTGTCCACAAGGTTTTCGTGTAACACACCATCCTTCCCTGGATGTATTTTTTCAGAGAAGTATAATCAGTGCCCTCGGTGGCTCAAGCCTGTAATCCCAGCACTTTGGGAGGCCAAGGCGGGTGGATCACGAGGTCAGGAGATCGAGACTATCCTGGCTAATATGGTGAAACCCCGTCTCTACTAAAAAAAAATACAAAAAACTAGCCGGGCGTGGTGGCGGGCGCCTGTAGTTCCAGCTACTTGGGAGGCTGAGGCGGGAGAATGGCGTAAACCCGGGAGGCGGAGCTTGCAGTGAGCCGAGATCACGCCACTGCACTCCAGCCTGGGAGACACAGCGAGACTCCGTCTCAAAAAAAAAAAAAAAAAGAAAGAAAGAAATTATAAGTTAGTTCTAATTACAGGAATATGTAAAACTTCTTGAATGTTTTTTTCTTTATTGGTTGTTGCTTCAAAAATTAGAGTTGAATATACTGTAGTGATTTTGATACAGTGATATGTTAGTCTGATGCTTCTGTTCATTAAATTGTGAAGTATTGTATAACTGAAATGTGTTTCCACCGTGTTCTGTCATGAGTGTTTTGATCTTACGAACATGTTGCACCTCCTCTTGGTTTTGGATGTTCTACAGTGGCCATTGTCCTGGAGCACTTAATTGCTGACTTAGACCTGATGATTTATTAATGACGATGGTTAACCTCAATCAGTTTGTGTTTGAAAAACACAATAATTTAATAATTGGTATTAAATGCAATAAGGGAAGATGATAGAGAGAAATAGAGCTCAGAAATAGTGACAGTCATCTGACCTGACCAAATTGACGTTTATGGAACATGCCACCCAAGAAATACTCAGTTGACACTAATGCCATATGAATTGACCTCAAGCCCTAAGGTCTGCATAGATATTTTTCTGCACTCAATAATAAAAGGATTTTCATCAACAGTTATTATTTGGTTGACTTGTCTATTTTAATATCCTAAAAATGAACTGAGAGTTTGTTCTTACTATATTTTAAGGGAATTATAGCACATTTCTTTTCTGGCCAGTCGAGTATTGCATTTCAAATAGTCATGCTCTGCATTGCCTGCTAAGTAAATAGATGTGTGAGGAACAGGAGTAAAGACGTTAAAACCAAGGGAAATGTGTTGATGGCTGTTTGGCTTAATTGAATTAGCTTTTTTAACTGGGCCTTCTGCACTTGCCTTTCACTCTTAACTGTGATGGATTTTGATAGGATCTCCCTAGGAAATTTGGCAGTGATTTCTCAGCCATTGATGCATCCCGAAGATGGGTGGCAGTGGAGGAGATTGAGCCAGGATTGGGATGTCAGCCGCAGGACTGTTGATGATCCTGGAGATGGAGGGTGGCAGTGGAGGAGATTGAGCCAGGATCGGGATGGCAGCCGCAGCGCTGTTGATGATCCTGGAGGTGGAGGGTGGCAGTGGAGGAGATTGAGCCAGGATCGGGATGGCAGCCGCAGGACTGTTGATGATCCTGGAGGTGGAGGGTGGCAGTGGAGGAGATTGAGCCAGGATCGGGATGGCAGCCGCAGCGCTGTTCGCATGGCTCAGGCTTTTCTCATTTCCGTGCAAATTGGGAAGGATGGGAATGATGCCTCTGCCTCCTTAGGCCTTTCCTAAGATTCACAGAGAAGTTCAGGCCCTTTTTTCTTGGTCTCCTTTTAATTCTGGTGTCAATTTCCTTTTGAAACAGTAGCAGAATGGACTGGCTGCTTTTCCTTATTTCAGATAAATTATTTTTAGATATCTGGAACTTTTTCATTACATCTCAGTGTAAAAGGAACAGAGTAAGACTGACAAGTAGCTGCAAGGAGAAGGAGCATCCTGCTGTTGAACCCTAGTTAAGGGGTACGTGGGAGAGTCATCTTTCTGTCCTCCCTTGCTAGGAGTACAGGGCAGTTAGAAACATGGATTCAAAGGTGGATTGGGAAAATTTAGCAGAAAGCCCAAAACAGGGCTGCATTGTTCCAGGGGCACACCCAGACCTGGGCAGCAGTCAGTTGAGGCATTCATCTGAAATGCAGATTCCTGGGACTCGCCCCAGTCCTGCTGAAACCCACTCTGGGAATGGAGTCCAGCAGTCTCATGTGAGTTGAGGATGCCATTTGAGATGGAAAGTCAACCATGTTACATTCTTAGGATCTCCGTCAACTCCCCTAGTTTTCAAAACCATGTTAAAAAATGTCCACTTTTCAATATAAATTGTCATTGATAGAAATAATCTTCTTTTTAACCTTCCAAGTATATGAGCAACGTGGATTCATGGTGTAAAGCTTGCGGTGAGGTAGACCTTCCCTCAGAGCTGCAGGACCTAGAAGATGCCATTCATCACCACCAGGGAATATATGAACATATCACTCTTGCTTACTCTGAGGTAAGTGGTCAATTTTACTTACATTGCAAGGCAACATCATTTTTGCATCATAGTACACCAGAAGCTAGAAAAAAAAAAGTTTTGGGTAGCCCAGAAAAAGCTTACAGATTTTGAGTTAGACTGCAGTTTAATTGTTTAGCATTTGAACCCCTGTGTGTGTGGGGTGGGGTGGGGCGCTAGGGGACCAGAATGGTGTGCAGGCAGTAGCCTTTCCAACAACGCACTTATATGCTCATCTGCTACAGTGAAGAAAAGCCTATTCTTTTTTTCTACATGTGTTTAAGAAATGTGTATTTTGTGTGCTCTTCCGTCTAGTCAAACTCAGTTTAATCTTCCCGAATAAAACCTTTTAGAGAAGATGGTCTGGATTGCAAGGTACACATCTGTCTATTTTAAGAACTCTAAGTGTAGGATTTTCTTTATTACTTTAGGGTATATTACATTATTTACTTAATGAATCCCTGTTTTATTTTCTGCCACCTTCTATGCCAGACTGTATTGTAAGGACTTTATGTAACGACTGACTTAATGCTCACATACGGTATCTGTCTCTGCTGTTACAAATGAAGAAAATGAGTCACGGAGATAAATGACTGTGCCAGGTCAGCAGCTGGTGGAACAGGGTATGAGCCCAGGCAGGCAGGCTCCATGTTCTCAGTCACCACCCTCTGCCGCCTCTGTGCCAGACCACGTGGTAGCTGCTTGATGACGCAACTTTAGATGGGTTGACGAGTACCACCCTTGCCCATGCCTTGTTTATCTGGCCTTTGAGACCATCCTGCCTTTGTGATAATAGTTACGTTCCCGGAGGTGAAAGCGAGGGGCGTAGAGAGGAATTGTGTGTGCTTACTTTTCTGTAAGGTTTTCTCCCTAAGAAGCATCTATATCTACAATGTTCTATGTTAATATGAAAGATTATCGTAAGGCTTCTGTAAGAGTTTCAAAGCACCTGGAAGACTGCTGGGCAGTGTAGATGTTTAATAAGTGCTGTTTGTGTTTAAATCTAAATCTTGATCCAAACACATCCAAACTTGTCAAAGTTGTTGGGAAGAAACTGGCTATTTGCATTTCATTCTGACATTTCCTGTTGTGCTTCACTGCCCAACTGTCACTCTCATGTCCTTGGGCCTGGCTCTGTTGACGTCCTAGTGTCCATGAGCGAATTAAATGGACACATGATTTGCTGCTACAGTTTTGTATCTCATAAAGATGTTTTGGTCAATGATGGACTGCAAATAAGAGGGTGGTCCTGTAAGATTATAATACTGTATTTTACTGTACTTTTTCTATGTTTAGACACATACATACTTAGCATTGTGGTACAGTTGCCTGCAGTATTCAGTACAGTAACATGCTGTCCAGGTTTGTAGCCTAGAGCAGTGGGCTGCTCCAGATAGCCTAGGTGTGCAGTAGGCTGCATCGTCTAGCTTTGTGAAAGTCCACATTGTGATGGTCGCATAAGGACAAAATTGCCTAGTGATTCGTTTCTCAAAATGTGTCCCTGATACCACGTGATATCTCACCGTATATTTGCTTCAGAATCTGGGCAGGTCTTCTCTTTCCCGTGGCAGTTGATATTTGTTTGTTTCTCTAGCCACCTTTGCCTAATAAGATTCAGTTTTTTTCAAGCAGCATTTCATGTTGCCTATGGAATTTAAAAAGTCAACTCTGTATTTTTTCTTAGTTTTGCACAAATGTTTCTTAACTAATTTGGTTGCCTAGTCTGTTAGAAACTATTTAAGTAAGTGATAGCCTTTTCTATAGTAAAACTGAAAATTGAACACATTTATAATTTTTTTAATCACATTGGCTCGTGAGGATTATGTCACTTCTAAAAACCATCAAGTTCTTTCCCCTGATGTGCCATCTCTATACATTGTCTAATTTTGACCTGTAACACAGAAAGCAAATGACCCTGTTACTCACACGTGTAATGAGGCCTTCACTCATCTGCTTATGTGAATCTCTTGCTTTGGAGCTGTTCTTTGAATGCAGTGGTGGGCTTGCAGCCAGCTGTCTGCATGCCCTTGCCCTTGCCAGACCAAGATGGGATTGAATAGCCTTCATTCACAAGATGATTGGCAGGCCCTGGGAGTACGGTCTTTGTGCATAACTTAAATCAGAATCACTTTGACCCAGCCAGTGTCATCCTCTAGCCAAGCTGGCTCTTTCAGTCTGCTTGTTGCTCTTGGCAGTTTTCTTTAAGTACAGCATCTCCTAATTGTTACCAGTGCATTCTGTAAAAATGGGGCATCTTGACACAGGAACTTATAGTTACCTGTGGTGTAGTTTTATTTGATTTACATTGGTACTAGTATCTCAAAATAATTTGACAGGAAGTAAACAGCCTCTCAAACTGAGGTCTTAGATGGAATTTTAGCCTAAGAACATGTTTGCAACTGAGCTATAAACTCAAGGAGACAGTAATTTGAACTGGATGAACCGAAAGGATTTTCAGTAGAACAGAATGAATTATTTTGCCTCTTAAATTATTTACATTTTGAAATAGTTTCAGGGCTACAGGAAAGTGGTAGAATAGCACAGAGAACTTCTACATTGCCTCCACCCAGATTTTCCAAGTTTTAGAATTTCGTCACATTGCTCCACCCTCTCTCCCCACTGCTCCTCTCTCCAGTCACCAAAGCACCATTGATACAATATGACCATCCTATCCACAGACCCTGATCCTATTTCCCCAAGTGTTCCAACAATGCCCCTTTCTCTTTCCTGGTCTCGGACACTGTCCAGCAATGTGCGCTACATTTAATCACCATGTCTTACCAATCCGTCTCCTTTAAAACGGAACATTCTTTAGTCCTTCTGTGCCTTTATGTCTTTGACATACTTAAAGAGTACAGGCCTTTCATTCTTTAGATGGCCCTCTATTTCTGGTTGCCCCCAGTTCTCGTGGGCTGACTCAGGCTGTGCCTTTTTGGCAGTGCATGTCCTTCTCTGGGTGTCATCGCAGTGGACACGGGATACTGACCTCTCCAGCTATGAGTAGTGTTCATCTTGGCCACTTGGTCAGATTGGTGTCTGCAGGGTTTCTCCAATGCACAGTCACCATTTAAAAAATTAGTCTTTGCTGCACATTTTGTGGACAGCTCCTCTAATAGAATACCAGTCTCTGTTCCTCATCAGACTTCTCATAGCCATAGTTTCCACTGAGGATTTCTGCCCATAGCAGCTACCACTGTGATGATGATCACCTATTTCCATTATTCCTTCTGTATTTATTAGGTGGCTTTCTACCATAAGAATGAGCTGTATTTCCTTTCTCTCTTGTTTGTTTCTATCAGTATGAATTTATGAAATCTTCCTATATCAGTCGGTTATAATTTGGTACTCTGTTTTGATTCCTAAATTGTTTAGACTTGGCCAGCAGGAGCTTTTTTCTGTGTCTTTTTGATCATCCTTATTGTCCTTTGAGCACTTGTTCCTGGCTATTTTGTACTTTCCCTGCCTACCCTGGGATCACTCGTCTCACTAAGTGGGGTGGTTCCTTATAGTATTGTATGGTCTTTAGAATTTTAAAGACCTGGGTTCTCAGAGTTTTGTTTGTTTGTGAGGTGTCACTACTTCTGGGCCCTCTTAGCAGACAGAGTTAGGAAACATATGAATGCCATCCATTCACCCATCCATCCATCTATCTATGCATCCATCTATCCACCTAACCACCCATTGTTCATCCACCCAGCCACCCATCCGTCTACCCAATCACCCAGCTACTGATCCATTCATCCACCTATATCCATCCTTCCATCCATCCATCTATCCACACACCCAGCCACCCATTCTTCTGTCCATCCATCCATCCATTCATTCACCCATCCATTCTTCCATCCAACCATCCATCCCTCCATTTATCCAATCACCCATCCATTCTTCAATCCAACCAATTACCTAACCACCCATCCATCCCTCCATCCATCTACCCTCCCAACCCCCATCCCTTTATCCATCCATCCACCTAATCACCCAACCACCCATTCATCTGTCCATTTATCCAATCGTTCATTCATTAGTGCATGCATTCATCCGGCCAATCACCTAACCATCCACCCAACCACCCGTTCATCATCCATCCATCATCCATCCTCCTAATCACCCAACCACCCATTCATCTGTCCATTTATCCAATCGTTCATTCATTAGTGCATGCATTCATCCGGCCAATCACCTAACCATCCACCCAACCACCCGTTCATCATCCATCCATCATCCATCCTCCTAATCACCCAACCACCCATTCATCTATCCATCCATCCATCCATCCGTCCATCCATCCAGCCATCCATCCAGTTACCCATCCATTCATCTATCCAACCACCCAACCACCCATCCACCCATCCATCCATCCATCCACCCACCCACCCACCTACATTCATCAATCTACCCATATCCATGCATCTGTCGTATCACTCAATTGCCCATCCGTTCACCCAGTCACCCAACCACCCATCCACATCTGTCTAGTCCATCTGTCCATCTACCCAATCACCCAACCACCTATCCATACACCCAGTCACCCAACTGTCCATCTGTCCACCCCATCACCCAACCATCCATCCAACCACCCAGTCACCCAACCACTCATTCATTTATCTATCTATCCAACCACTTATCCACCCACCCACCCATCCACACGTGCACATACACGTCCATATAAAATTACTGCTGTATCTGTCTGTATTAAAAATACATGTGTTTGTACATTTCGAATCCAATACCTCAGGGTTCTTTCCATCCTTTCCCTTTCTAGGTTTATTAATCTGTTCTCAGGCAGCAAGAAACCTGTCTTCTTTTGTCCTTAATGTCCTTAATTTGCTCCATTTCCCAACCATTCTGTCTGGGTTTTCCACCTCCAACCCCTACCACCCACTCACTTAACCTGGTGCAGTGACACCTCTGTTGGCACCTCCACCGCTCACTTCCTCAGTTTCTTCATGCCAAGAGGGAAGGTGTCAGGAAGATGGGAAGGGAAGGACTGCTTTTGTTTTTTAAGTGATTTTTATTTTATATTCCTAAATCAGTGGTTTGCAGACTTGAGTATGTTGGTTTAAAATGCAGCAGTACTCTACCCCAGAGATAGTGAATCTCCATTTTCAGAGGCCTTCTCTACTGCTGCAGCGACTGATGCTGATGGTACACAGATCACATGCTGAGCAGCACTCCTGAGCTTGCTCGGAAGAGCTGGGGGTCTGCTGAGGAGGCATCCATCTCACAGATTTGGAGCCCCTGCCAAGTGCTAGACATCGAGCTAGATGCCGGGTCGTGTAGGGGTAGGAGTAGTTTTAAGCAGGGCTTGCTTTGCTTTTTTTATTTCCTTTTCCTTGCCTTTCTCTTCTCTTATTTCCTTTCTTCTCCTCCCTTCATTTTCTCTACAATTTTTTTCTTTGAACAGTGTTGATAGTTTCTAGTCTCTGATCATATAAATTTGCTTTGGGAAAGTTTCCCAGCATTTTTTTTCCAAGACGCAAGCACCTGCTCTGCTTTGCTTTAGTTAGACCTGCCCGTGTCGCTCCTGTTTGTGCTTTAGCAACAGGAACGCACCTGAGCCTTCTGAACACTCACTTGCTTCAGCTTGCCAGGTCTGAGCTAATCTTGTTGGCTACAGTTGATCACAAGAGAGTGAAGCAGTGTAAACGTTGGAGATAAGTTGTAGTCATTTTTAACATTTTAAGTAAGCCAACTCAGCTACTAGTTTTTCAACAAACTAAATTTATAAAAATGATTTTCATCTCAGTGTGCCTGTGTTGCCTCGCAAGCCTCAATGCCAGGTGTTTGGATTGCAAGGTGAGACTGCATAATAGGCAGCCACGCATCCACCAAAGGGCCACTGCTGCAGCCACGGAGCCCAAGCAAGGCGAAGTGCCATGGGGCGTTGGCTTGCTTGATCTCATGTGACTTCAGGGCTTAGTTTCTGCATCCATTTCTCAGTTTAACAAATGTGCCAACTCATTGTGTGCCTCAGCAAGGCCTCATGGGAATGAATGATTTGCTGTGTGCAAAGCTGGTTGAGCTCCTCTTTAAAGGCACTGTATCAATGGGTGATGGCAGGGTTGGGGTTATTAGCAAAGATGAAAACACACAGTAAAATGAGTCACCTAGATAGGAAACTCCCTAAAACCAAAAAACCAACTCTCTGTGATATGTGTGGAAGCTCAGTTCCCTTGCGGTAGAGCCTCTTCTTTTTTTGTGGAATGGAGTCTTGCTCTGTTGCCCAGGCTGGAATGCAGTGGTGCGATTTCAGCTCACTGCAACCTCCGCCTCCTGGGTTTAAGCGATTCTTGTGCCTCAACCTCCTGAGCAGCTGGGATTACAGGCGTGTGCCACCAGGTCTGGCTAATTTTTGTATTTTTAGTAGAGACAGGGTTTCACCATGTTGGCCAGGCTGGTCTTGAACTCCTGACTTCAAGTGATCTGCCCACCTCGGCCTCCCAAAGTACTGAGATTATAGGCATGAGCCACCGCGCCCAGCGGTCACTTCTGTCACAGTTGTATAAAGCCTCATTAAAGATCGCAGTGTTGCTGTAGTGACACGCAGTGCTGTAGTCAGCATCTGCCATAGTATCAGAGCCAACAGCCCGTATAACAGCTATCTTCTTCTCACCCCAAACTCAGCTTGAGGCCTTGCAAGCACTTGAGATATAAAAGCAACAAAAGTAGAGCCCAGGTGCAGTCTGTGGAACTTGCATGTGAGGCACATGTACCTGACTCACGCCAACTGGGCTGCTCCAGCCGATTCCTGTTTTGGTCTTATTTTGGTTTTTCCTTTCCAATAATCCCAGGTTTACAGGTGTCAGAGAGTCAGACCAAGGTAAACTGATCTGATTTTGAATAAGAAACTGAATAGCTGAAAGAAATAGAAATCAGCGTTTGGAGGTCCATCCTGTAAGAACTTTGCCTGGAAAAGGAACCAGCTTTCTCTGTGTTCTCCCTGAAGCATGGGAAAGTGTCTGTCGTTGGGAACACATGCCCTTTCAGGAGGTAATTGACCTGCACTGTTGGTAGGAGCCTCTTATGTAGCCATCTGAAGACAGATTGGAACCTCCTTACTCAGAAGAGTTCAACTGTTTGGCCAAGGAATGTCAACTATTGCTGCAGAATAAGCTGGGTCGTCACCTGCTGACCCCTTTTCATTCTTTTCTGCTTTATTAGAACCTTGATATGAGAATAAGTTCAGCAAGAGTTGGAGAGGAGAGTGAAATCATTCCCAGGCTTCCTGTGGAGGTCTGTGCTCTGCAGGCCATGGTGAGCTAAGCCTGAGAAAGAATTAAAACAGTGTTGGCTTTGAGTCAGCAGAAATAGTGCAATTCATTTCATAAAAGTTTTGAAGGAACACTTTTTCTTTATTACAGGCTAAATGTCTTGGTGTATTTTGCCTATTTTTGTTGTATCTTGGGAATGCCATTTTCTAGCACGTTTTAGATCTAAAACACTGCGTTTGGACTTAATTGATATGCCTGTCACTCATCTTCATTTGGTCTTTGGGCAGTTGTTGCTTTTGCAGTGGTAAGCAAGAATGTCTAGATGCTGCTGTCTTTCCTTAGGTCAGAGCCATGTTCATCCCTGGTGCAGGTGAAGCATATTCCTGCCGGAAATGCTCAGCCCTCATCTGATTTTATAGGAAATGTAGAGATCCCAGTACCAGAAGCAAGAATAGGCAAATCTCTGAAGTTTTATGGCTCTTTTTAAGGGTGACATGCAGAAATCCAAGTTACAAGTCTATGTGCAGTCTGATGAACAGTAGATATTCAACAACCAGGCCATTGTTTATACAGTTACACTTCTTTTTAAATATTAGAAACAAGCGTACCTTTGATATGGTAAAATTTTAAACTTACCTTTAATTACTTTTTTTGCTTTAGTTAGTACTTGCATTTTTCTGAACTCATTTGGATATCAGAGTATTTTAGTTTCTCTCTTTATTAAATGTTAATCTTTGTAACATATAACTTTGATTGCCCTTCAAGTTCCCCAGCTGTGTATTCCAAGAAAAACAAAGAGCAGACTGAAAAATGAGCTGATCTGATTGGTTAAAAAATTATTATAGGAAAGTCCTGCTATTTGATAAGGTTGATTTTCTTTTTGCAGCTGTTGTCTCTTTGTGGCTCAGAGTTTCAGTGCCTGGAAGCTAAAAACAGAGTTTTAAACAAAATGTATAACTGAAGTAAATTCATTCACCTGGTTCTGTAGTTAAGAAACTGTAGAAGTACACCACATGCCATAAACTTACGTTACTTGTTTTAGCACTTACATTTTATGTGAATTTTTTGTCTGCTCTATGCAGTCTCTTCTTTCATTAATTTTCTCCTGGTCATTCTGTGCCGTATAAAAATTATTATCTCTATACAAGAGAACAGCAGTCTTCATAAAATTGTAGCATATTTTTCCACATATTACTGTAATTACAAAGACTAAGACATTTTGCCAAAAATGAAACTGTATATGCCATCCTTTATGTGTTTAAATAGTACTTTTTAATTGCCAGGTCTACAAAACCTGTACTGAAATAATATAGAATCATGTTTGGAAAGGTTTATTGGAGAAATGCTATTTTTTAAAACGTGGAGTTCCATGCTGTCTGGTTTTAGTGGGTACAAGAGGTGTTTTCTCGCCCGGGATCTTTACTGCCACTGTCACTACCAACAAATGACAGTACCAGTGGCGGGACCAACAGACACTTTCATCCCCGCTTATGAGTTCTCAGATGGTGGAGCTTTGCCTGATGAGTTGTTGTATGTTAAGGTATTTGTGTATAGACATTTTCCACTGCCCTCCACCGCCATGGGCAAGTATGTCCTTTGAAATCCTGTCACGATCTCTGCCGTGGAGATCTGTTGAACAAGTGCAGAGACACTCGAGGAAAGAAAGATTCCATGGAATATTGTTGCTCAGAGTACTCCATTCTCAGTTGAAGAATATTAATGGTGTCACAGGGATGCGTTTTGGAAACTTGGTGAGGGCTGGGAACTCATCTTGTCCTTTTGCATTTGGTGGTTTAAGTTGCAAAACAATGGCTGAAGATAGAAATTGGCTTTCTCTCCGTGTAAAAGAAATCCAAAGGCTGTCATTCCAGGGCTAGTGTGGTAGCTCTATTCGTAAGAGGATCTCTGGATCCTTCTGTCTTCCTGTGTTGCCTTTTTTAACAGGTAGGCTACTGTTTTTAAGATTGCCCCAGAGTCATCAATAACTGCTGAAGCTCCAGCCATCTCATTCAAGTTCTTGGCAGCAAGGAGGAGGAAGGGACAAGGGGAATGAGCGTACCTGCCAGCTTAGCCTCTAAACAGCTTTCCTGGAATCCCATTCAATATTTTTTACTTTTGTATATTGGCCACTCATATATGTAACCAAGGCTGGGAAATGTGGCGTTATAGCTGGAGTGTTGCTGTTTCTGACTGTAGGGGTTTGACTATCTGGGAGGGGCAAGTGGATTTTGGGGAACAGCTGTCAGTTTCTGGCACAGTTCAACAAATCATACGTTCTGGTGTACATTTTCCGACAGTATTGCAAGGAGTAAAATGTAGAGGAAACATTTGTAAGGAATTCTTTTCAAGGTCGACACAATGTGAAATGTATGACTTAGAGCAGTAGCTCTCAGTTCTGAGAGCTGCAGCACTCCAATTATATCACACAAATTT
This sequence comes from Mandrillus leucophaeus, assembly GCF_000951045.1. Taxonomy (NCBI): domain Eukaryota; kingdom Metazoa; phylum Chordata; class Mammalia; order Primates; family Cercopithecidae; genus Mandrillus; species Mandrillus leucophaeus. The sequence continues at coordinate 1,822,358 of NW_012104754.1, read as the reverse complement.
TATGACACCTGCTTTATGATCCTGAAATAAAATGCATACATACTTTAATCTACCTTTGCGTATAATTTATATGTGTACATAAAAATTACATGCTACAATGTAAGTTGGAGACAAAAGGTGACTTATGATAAAATGTTTTTCAGTCTATAAATGCCTAAATGCATCTATTGTAGGTGAAAAAATTAGATATTCAGATGCTGGTCATGTATATAAAACCATTGTGAATATAGCAACTATAACTGTAGCCTGGTCATGTGGCCTCTTGGTGATGCAAGGATTGAGAATGGTTTTATTGTGGTCATGTGATATTTTGAAAGGGAAAACATCTCCTGTAAAGTTCCAAAGAAAACCAAACACTGTCTTTCTTTGATTAACATGATTGTTGGATTTGTGGAAAGATCAGTGATGTTAACACTGAGCAAAAAGAGAAAAACCGTGTATTTGTGTGTTAAAAAGAGCCTTGCTTAGATGATCACAAAAAGCAGGACATTTCTTCACCGTGTGCTAATATCCTGCTCATTTCAGAGTACCCTGCTTCTCTGAATCCACCACCCAAATCAATCCTGGTGCCTCCTCTCTTCAAAACCATTACATCAACAATGTCCGCACCAATTTCAGTGACTTCTGGGCACAAGTGAGAACCCTGCTTTAGAAGACTCTTTACATTTTCCATTTTTGTTTTAACTGACACTAATTCAGCAGTTAATGTGGTTAGTTTTTCCCTTGTTATCTTTGGTTTTGTCAGCTGAGCTTATTTCCTCTTAAGTTTTGCTGTAAGGCTGTATTAAGTGAATTTTAAACCCTAGTGAGGAATAATCAACACTTCCAACGTCTCAGATTCAGGTATTGAAAAGTAAATGTGTTACAATCTGGCACAACTGCAGTTAGAAGAGGATTAAAGGAAGTGATTAGGAAATTCTGCAGGGTCATTTGCCACCAGGTTTTGGTTGTAAAGGCTCTCAGTTTTAGCTTTTCCCATTAACCTCTTCCCTGTGTGCTCTTTTTTATCCTAAGGGCTTCTCTAAACTGGGCTTATGTCTGTTAAAAGTGCCCCTAAACTTGCTCCTCTTCTTTTTTTTGGAGATGGAGTCTCACTCTGTCGCCCAGGCTGGAGTGCAGTGGCACGATCTTGTCTCACTGCAACTTCCACCTCCCGGGGTCAAGCCATTCTCCTGCCTCAGCCTCATGAATAGCTGGGACTACAGGTGCCCACCATCATGCCCAGCTAATTTTTGTATTTTTAGTAGAGAAGGAGTTTCATCATGTTGGCCAGGATGGTCTCAATCACTTGACCTCATGATCTGCCCGCCTCGGCCTCCCAAAGTGCTGGGATTACAGGCGTGAGCCACTGCACCTGGCCTGCTCCTCTTCTTACTAGAAACCCAAGGAGGTTTTTAGATTCAGAAGTATCTAAGCAGAAGGATCATGTGAAGAGGCCCTACTTAAGACACCTGCATCCCACACCTGGTTACCTTATGCATCACACACACTTTGTGTTGTCTGATTGTCACTTTTTTTTTTCCCAAGAACATCTGGCATAATTAATTACTCATAAGTCTTATGAGTCACATAAATAGGAAAAACACAATGCTTTCTTTCTAAATTGCACCCTCACCTTTTGTTATTTCTTTGATTAACCCGAATGCTTTCATTTAATTGTAGTTTGAGAATAAATTGCCTTAATGTAGCACTGAAATCTTTTCTTTAAATGATGGCATTTTAATTAAAACTGCTTTTTAAAGTTAATGAGTCAAATAGAATGGCATTTTACATTTTCTTTTGTGATGTTAAATTGCTCTCCAGCTATGTCAGAAAGTTTAAGTACATATTCTTTGCCTAGTACTAGCAATCTAGTGCTAGTACTAGATTTTTTTTTTAACTGAGGCTTTAAGGAACAATTTTGTTCCATTGTGATGATCTGTTGTATTCTCTCTAACATGTCTCAAGATAAAATTATTACTTTTAAATTTTAATTTGCAGATATCCCAGGAATGCAGTTTCTGTTAGTTGATTTATGGCATTTAAGGCAAATAGTATGCCTATTCATTGAGTAGTATCTACTGCAGTGTTTTGTTGTAATTAATGTTCTTTTATTTTCACCTAGTGTTTTGCATCAATTGGCTTTGTGATGTCATTGGCTAACTGGTGGATTGTTTTAAATTTTATCCTATATAAAACTGCCTCTGAGTAAAACTGTGGTGTGAATGGGTGTGTGTGTAATGTGTGTACATGTACGTGTGTGCCTATAGGTACACACACGTATCCAAGGACAGCATCTGTGGCACAGCCTAGGCCAAACCTCAGATCTTGAAGAATCACTCATGTATTTTGTGGGCAGGTGAGCCAAGATGGGAAGTCGCTCCTTGACAAGCTCCAGCGGCCCTTGACTCCTGGCAGCTCCGATTCCCTGACGGCGTCTGCCAACTACTCCAAGGCCGTGCACCATGTCCTGGATGTCATCCACGAGGTGCTGCACCACCAGCGGCAGCTTGAGAACATCTGGCAACACCGCAAGGTCCGGCTGCATCAGAGGCTGCAGCTGTGTGTTTTCCAGCAGGACGTTCAACAGGTCAGTTTCACCTCGTGCCCTTCCGCATGGGAAATGGCTTTCGTTGAGTAGAGTTTGGATACTTCATCATATTGGGAAGATCTGTGTCTAAGGAGTGATGACTAGAAGATAAGGAGAGGAGCTTTTTTGTTGACTATAAGTGAAAACTGGGCTTAAGAACGCGTGTTCAGGCTGCTGTCAGCCAGTAGCTCCTGTGCGCTGAACCCAGGAGAGGATGTGAGGCCTACACTGGGAAGTGTCTTGAGTTTTCTTCTAGAAACAGATCATTCTTATTTATATTGATTTGTGGCAATAATGCTGGTGTGCTCCCGCAGTGTATTGTTACAATTTAGTTTACACTTGTATGTTTTCCAACTACTTAAACAGTGAGGTGGTCATGCTTCACTTCCAACTTGGTAGATAGTGCAGTCCCTGGTGCACAGTAAGTACATTATAATTAGTTATCTCGTTGATGAAAAGTAGACTTTTATGACTACTCATTTCTAAGCAGTTGACATCTCTTTTGTTTTAAAGAAACAAAAGTAAGAGTAAGTCCAGTTCCCCATTGATTTGCTTCTTTATGACAGAATAAGAGTTTTAAGGATTAAAGCTATGGGAGTAAAATATGACATAGCTTTAGGGATAAATAAGATAATAGCCGTGTCCTTGCCCCCTAATAGAGGGAAAGACAAGGGAATGAATGGGGTGTCCCCTCTGGGGAGGAGGAATCCTGGAGAATGCAGGGCAGCCCATGGCCTCAGGAAGTTGGCTGGGAGCTGCCGTGATAAGCCTGCAGAGAGCCACTCTCACTGTCTCAGGTTTCCATCTCCTGAGTGGCACGTGAAGGTGAGTGAGTTTTCTGCTGAATGGGCTGGGAGTTTGGAGAGTCGCCCTGTGTTCCGTTGAGAATGAGATTCTCTGTATGTCATTCACCGTCATTGTCATCATTCTTCACTTCACGTGAGTCTGGTAAGTTCAAAAGACACTGAATGGGCCAGGCATGGTGGCTCACGCCTGTAATCCCAGCACTTTGGAAGGCCGAGATGGGCAGATCGCTTGACACTAGGAGTTTGAGGCCAACCTGGCCAACATGGCGAAACCCTGTCTGTATTAAAAATACAAAAATTAGGCCAGGTGAGGTAGCTAATACCTGTAATCTCAGCACTTTGGGAGGCTGAGGGTGGTGGATCACCTGAGGTCAGGAGTTCGAGACCAGCCTGCCCAACATTGTGAAACCCCGTCTCTACTAAAAATACAAAAATTAGCCTGGTCTGGTGGCACGTGACTATAATCCCAGCTATTTGGAAGGCTGAGGCAGGAGAATCGCTTGAACCTGGGAGTCGGAAGTTGCAGTGAGCCAAGATCGCACCATTGCACTCCAGCCTAGGTGACAGAGTGAGAGACTCCGTCTCAAAAGAAAAAAAGCCTGGCATGCTGGCACATGCTTGTAATCCCAGTTACTCAGGAGACTGAGGCAGGAGAATCACTTGAACCTGAGAGGCGGAGGTTGTAGTAAGCCAAGATCACGCCACTGCACTTAAGCCTGGGCAACAGAGCAAGACTCCATCTCAAAAAACCAAAAAAAAAGAAAGACTCTGAATGGCCCAGTAATTTTAAATTTTCATACACCGTGCTTTGGTTCTAATTTTATTTTTTGAGTTCTCCAAAGGTGACATATACAAAGTGCTTCAGGAATGATCATTTTGTTATTATTTATGCTTCTTAACAATGTTGTTTTAGTCCAAGAAGATAATTGCCGGAGAAAGAATACAGTGCAGGAATGAAGAGGAGGGAGCCAGTGGTGAAGAGGGATTGAGAGGACAGACATTGTGGGAATGAAATCATGAATAATCGTGTTTTTGAATTGTCCAAAAACTTCTACAAACCATGAAATGTTGGCGGTTTAAATGTAGCTGTTGAAAGCTTCCCCACATTCCTTGTATCCCTTGGGTCAAGCATAATTCCACATCCCTGGACTGATGCACTTCCCAAGAGGGGGCCTCATTAACTCACCCGAGGGAGCAGTGGCAAGGACACCGCCACCTTTCCCCCCACACCCCATTTCTCATGGCTCTTTTTTCTCTAAACTCATGCTTAGGTTAGAAAAGAGCACAAGGTAAGGAAGCCCTTGGGAATAGGCTGAATCTGGCCATCTAATTTAACGCCAAATACTTAATGTGCTTGAGTTTGAAAACAGCAAACATGTAGAAAGGTAATTATGATAATTATGAGGCCAGTTCTTTAAGCTAGCTTTTTCCTCCCTCTCAAACAGCATGTTGGCTTGGATGTCAGCAGGAGAAAGTGTTTTTTTGCAATACACATAATGCATATATGGTCCTGTTAGCATTCCATAGAAAATAGATACTGTTCATGAAGGTAATTATTTTTGTTGATGAATGATCTGGAATGGTTTGGACTTGTTATGTGAAGAAGAAATTGCTCTGTAGGCTTTGACTTGTGAGGTAAAGAGTGAGGCTGATAAGATTAATCAGAGCAAATACTGTGACAATAGGATGTCAAAACCAAAACCGTGTTTCTGAAACTCAAAGAATTAATGACACATAGGGAAGTTTTTGCCATATTAAGTATAGAGTAGGAGAGGCAAGTCAAGAATAAATGAAAGAAAAATAGTAGTACTTTAGAAGGACGTTACCAGCAGAAGATAAATTTGTAGACAGTAGTAACCGAAATCCGAAATCCGTAAGAACATAGTAAACCTATTAGAGACACCACAGTGGTTTTCATTTGACTGCTTTGGGTGATGCAGAAGCACCTGTAAATACATTGAGAAAAAGGAAGAGCAAGTTACTGAACAATAGGCGAGGCATGGCATGATGACAGTTTTATGAACGCCACCCCAGAAGAGTAAATGCTTGTCTGTTTAAAAATATTTGAAGGAACAAATACGTCTGTTAGTGGGCCCTGAGGAACCAAATGGGGGAGGATGACAGAGGGAGTTTGGTTTGTAAAACATGGTTAATTTTGGTTTCGTGGTTAATTTTTTCCCCTCTTAATAAGCAGAGGCCAATTCATAACTTCTGTGTAGAAGGCATTTCGAGTGGTAGTCGGGCGTGGCAGGAGAGGTGGTTGAAGCTGCTGTGTGTAGCACACTTACCATGCTTCCAATTTAGAGCTGGGCGGGGAGTTGGGAAGACCTGCTGAGGACTTTCCCAGACGCACGTGCTGGCTGCCTTTGCCATTGTTCACTTAAAAAGAAAATGGAAATTCTTTATCACATTTCCTAATGATCAAATAATATGCATCTCTCCATTGCCTTATGTTTAGTATCAGAGTATCTCTCAGCAAAGGTTTGGTTGAATGAATGAATGAATAGCTGTGTTACTGCCACACACTGTTTTCTAGTTTAGAGTATGCTTTAGTTTTCTCTAAGAAGGTAACTTATTTTTGCTTTGCCTGTTCAGATGGGTAGAAGTAGTCCAAAGGGGATGCCATCAGACTTGTTTTTCTGCCTTACCCGGTTCAGCTGGCCTGGCTCTACTTGGATTGTTGCGATTTAGTTACTCCAGCGTGTCAGGAGCAGTGAATGGCCCCATAGGTTTGCTTTCCTGAAGCCAGATGAGTTCCCTGAGGAAGCCCCTCAGCAGGGATGCCTTCTGCAAAGCCCCCATTTCCCCCATAACTCTTCATGTGTGAGCGCCACCCCCTTGCAAGTGTGTCTTGGCAGGACCCTCCAGGGCCGTGTTGGACCATTTTTAAAATAATACTTTTTTTTTTTTTGAGACGGAGTCTCGCTCTGTCACCCAGGCTGGAGCGCAGTGGCCGGATCTCAGCTCACTGCAAGCTCCGCCTCCTGGGTTTACGCCATTCTCCTGCCTCAGCCTCCCAAGTAACTGGGACTACAGGCGCCCACCACCTTGCCCGGCTAGTTTTTTTGTATTTTTTAGTAGAGACGGGGTTTCACCGTGTTAGCCAGGATGGTCTTGATCTCCTGACCTCGTGATCCACCCGTCTCGGCCTCCCAAAGTGCTGGGATTACAGGCTTGAGCCACTGCGCCCGGCCAAAAATAATACTCTTAAAAAACTGATCAGGCAAACCTAGTCCACTCTAAATTTTTCTTGTCCAGATTTTATTCTTTTTTTCTCTTTCTAAAACACCTTAATTGAATGTGGGATGCTCTGAAAGTTTCAGGGATAAATATGTTGACAGGGTTCAAGTTCCTTTTCTCAAGGAATTTATAATCTGATAAGAGTAGATTGTTTTTAGCAGATGGTTTTGTAGTCTAATAAATTTGACTGTGCCAGGCTCATCTGCAACACTCATGTCTTTGGTTATTGTGGAGTATAATTTGCTAAGGCGTAAATTTGAATCCTGCCTGTCAAGGTGCTATCAGGAGTGAGGGGTAAATAAAACTTGCGACCTCTTCTGTGGTGTCTGATTGCCTTACAGCATATACATTTTGATGGGGCATATGTACATTTCAGTGATTTGTGCAAATTTGGGTGTTCCTCAGAGCTTTTTCTGAATTCTCAAACGTCAAGTGTCTAATACATAAGGAAAAATGAAAGGTCCTACAGTAGAGGGGCAAGTAGCAGCTGTCATATTGAGGGCTACTAGGTACATCTTCGTGGAACAGGTGGAGTTTGAGCAGCTGTTTGAAGGATAAGGAGAAGGCTGGTAGATTGAGGAGTGGGCAATGGGAATTCCAGCAAGAGTAGGACAGAAGAGGCAGGATCCATCCAAGGAGCAGCAGGTGCCTAATGTGGATGGGGAGGTGTGAGGTGGCGCTGGTGCCAGCAAGGTGACATGGGGCCAGGCACAGAAAACGTGGCCCCCACAACGAAGGTTTTGGGCCCCTGTTGAAGGCGCTTAAGCTTACCTGCACCAAATGTCATGCATGGTGCCAGGACTGTGTGTGACGTGTGAACAGCAGCACCAAGCTCATCTTGGTGCTTCATGGGTGCTCACTGCCGTGTATATGTCTTTCCTGTCTCCATGCTCACAGCTGGCCTATTGAACTTTACCCATTTCACCTCATTGAGTTCAAAGCCCAAAGGACCTCCTATTCTGTGCCTTTTAACTTGATGCTGTAGGCAGTGGAGGGTGGATAACAGGAGTGAACCTAAAGACCAGGAACCTGGTTAGGTTCCCGTGTGGACGCCTGAGATGGTTTGGCTGTGACCCCACCTAAATCTCATCTTGAATTGTAGCTCCCATAATTCCCACATCTCATGGAGGGACCCAGTGGGAGGTAATTGAATGATGGGGGCGGGTCTTTCCCATACTGTTCTTTTGATAGTGAATAAATCTTGCAAAATCTGGTGGTTTTATAAAGGGGAGTTCCCCTACACAAGCTCTCTTGCCTGCTGCCATGTAAGACGTGCCTTTGCTTCTCCTTTGCCTTCTGCCATGATTGTGAGACTTCCCTAGCCATGCTGAGCTGTGACTCCATTAAACATCTTTCCTTTGTAAATTACCTAGTCTCGGGTATGTCTTTATTAGCAGCATGAGAACAGACTAATACAACACCCCTGCAAGTCATGGGCGAATAAGTCTTGGAGAGTAAGAATGTGAGGACCACAGAGACAGCCATCAGTGTTTCATTCACTGGTGTTTCCCAAGTGTCTGGGAGAGCAGATGTCAGTATTTGTTGAATGAGAATGAGTAGTTGAAGGAATTTAAGAAATTCCCCAATTTTGCTAATTAAAGATTCTTTGGTGTTAAAAGTTGCTTCATTTATTCCAAAATGGGGGAGGGTTGGTCTTATATCTGGGAGATCTGCCTGAAGGAATGGAATCTTTGATATTGGGGAACTGGGGGTGTCCAAGGAAGGAAGTGATCATTTCAGTGCATGGGAATTTTGAAAGCGTGAGATCTCTCATGAGGATTTTGGTCATTGGAATGCAAAATGAGGGTCTTTTATGCTGAATTCCAGCTGGAGGAGGGAAGTTGGCATATGTCTAAGAGGCAAAGCAGCACATCCCAGGTCTATAGAGAAGGCATTTCACAGATTTGCCTCGGGTCCCAGCCTATTCCTTCAGCCTGCAAAAGCCAGCTCTGCAGGAAGCCTGACTCACGAGCTCTAGGTTTAGCATCGCCTACACTAGACCTAGCTTTTAAGTGAAGTTTGAGTTCCTGAACTCCCTTGTCATCTGCTCGTTGAGTCAGGAGGGAGTTTTCTGATTACACTTGTCAGAATCATATAGCCCTAGCTGTTTAACACTTGCTTCTGTTTACACTCCCACACTCGCAGTTTCGATTGTGTCTCTTGATTAGAATGGCTACAGGATTGCCATCTTCTCTGAGTTCTCTGTTAGAATTAGAGAGTGCCGAGTAGAGGCACAGACTTGGTTTTGGATTGGGAACCACTGGGCGCAGGTAGAGGCCGCCTGCTGATCTTCCTGGTGGGTCTGGAGCCAGCTCCTGATTACCTTCTGCAGTAGTGAGCACAGAATAGAGGGGACCGGAATCCAGCCATCCCTGGAACCCCAGCCGGGAAGGAGCTGCAGATTTAACAGTGAGAGGACAAGGGCTGGTGAAAGGACTGGCTCCCTTCCACGCACCCCTCACCCAAAACATCTTCACTGTCAGTCCCTGGTGAATGCTAGACTTCAAAAGTTCCCACTCTTCCCCTGGTCCCCGAAGCCCACAGATGTGTGTTGAATTCTGTGTCTGTTTCATTTCACTTTTAAAAGTTGTCACGCACACAATAGAATTTGGAGCTGGAGCCCCCTCATTTTCCAGGTAATAAAAGCAAGCCTTGGAAAAGTCGAGTAGCTTGGCAGAAGCACCAAGAACCTCTTGGTGTTTTTACTGTGTCACCGCTCCATGTCTGAGGAGGATGCTTACCTTGTGGAGCTAAGCAAAAAGTAAAATCAACATGATACTGAAGAAAGAATCTTCAAGTGGTGGTTTTAGTCACAGGGAAGGGGCTTTCCTAGAAGCTGCAATTGCCCGTGACTATGAAGCAAAACAGCCACTTAAGAAGAGAGAGAGAGATAGGCGTTTAGTCCTTTAGGAGGGAATGAATGGAAAGGGAAAAGGTGAGGAGGGAAAAGGAGCTCCAGTGACCACTCTCCAGCCCCACTCAGCTGCCTCAGGCCTTCCTTTCCCCTCCGCATGGCACTTAGACAGCTGGGGGTGAGTGATGCGGTCTGGGGTCTTCCTGAGCTTGGCCTCCATGGGAAAGGGAAAAATAAGACCAGTGATTTCATGAGTAAAATACGCCAGAGCACTAGAAAAGAAAGTGTGAGCTAGACTAACACAGGATGAGCATGTGAATTCCAGTAATTTAAACTCAGTTCTTTTGTGATTTTTACTTTGTTAGTACATTTCATTAATAGCATAATATTGACTATCCTTGCAGCACTTGCGAATACCAGCCTTTAATAAAAATTAACATTATCTACATGAAAGTCTTCTTTTATGGCCACCTACTTATGTTTAACCGATCTGAAATGATGTTGCTTAGTCAACGAGTCATCTTTTGTTGTATGTCATTAAAATACCATTGATCTGATAGTCAAGAAAGCTCAAAATGCAGTGTGTTCATTTCTCTGTGAGTTTCCCCAGCGATGTAAATAAAAGACAGTGATTGAGCTGTGAGTAACTAAAATAAATGGAAACAGGTTGGTAATTTTGGTTTTATAGAGAATGTGGGCTGGCAGGGAGTAAATCTGTATTTTGCAACTGGAAAAAAATCTGACTTTGTATAAAAAAGAACAAATTCAGAGTATTTTAGATTTACCTTTGCTTTTCATTTGTTTTATGTATTATTTAAATCGATTGTAGAATCAGAGGAGCTTATTTTCATTTTTCTTTGCGTAAGCTGTGACTTAGAAGGGGTTCTCATTAATTTGACTTAAAACACACTAATTCATTATGTATTGTCTCTTGGCTGGACTGGGTAAATAAAGGCCTGTAATTTGCTTATCTTTGTATGTTTTAAATGGAAAGATTTCACAAGTGTGTCTTTAAAATGTTACTTAGACCAGGTATATTGACTCAGGATCACTTGGTAATCTGAGTAATCTACCCACAGTGGCTGCAGTTGACAGATGATTGACCGTTTTCTCTGTGTGCATTTTGGATCCAGAATTACCTGTAAAAACAGACTAGCTTATGTTCTTGGTTGCTTTATGTCAGATGTATTATGTAGTTTTTCAAGTAGCAATTCTAGAGATGGAACTCTAGTTTTAGAAATATTTTAAAGGTTTTCAGACAGTATTTACAAACTGAAGTGGAATGTAGTGAGCTTGGAGTTGAGAAGACCTCCATTTGAATATCTTTCCTTGGGCAGGTTACTTACCCGAGCCTCAGTTTCTTGCTTAATAGAAATAATGATAAAAGTCTGCTCTCTTTTTATTTGTAGCCTTTATTTGTGATTGAGAATTCAGAATTTCTCAAAGATTAGAAAAGTAACAGTGTATAATACTAACACTTCTAGTGGCATCTGGACAGCCCCCCATAATCAAATGCGTGGCTATTTCTATAGCTGAATCCTCAAGGACTTGCACTTATTAAGGACTCAGTAAAGACTATAAGTACCCTCAGGTTAGGTTTTATTGACAGATGAATTTTTAGAACCAAGTTTTGAAAAAATACTTGGAATTTCAGAGCTTTCTGTGGTTGAGATCATGGACCTGTATTGCCCTCCCAAACGGAGTATAGAACAGTCATTCAGTAAATGGAGCTGATGACAAGACACGATGCATGATGATGACAGAAAACTATTCTAGGAAGTATTTGCAATAAACATCTCTGCATTTTAAAGGAAAAATATCATTTGCGTTGGTTTTCACATTGTATGTTGCTGTGAGGTAGGCTTTGAAGTACTCTCCTATTTGATGAGAGTTTAGTATGTGTTTCTCAGTCGGTGTTGCTATAAAGGAATACCTGAGGCTGGGTCATTTCTAAAGAAAACAGGTTTATTTGGCTCACGGTTCTGCAGGCTGTACAAGAAGCATGGCACCAGCATGTGCTTCCGGGGAGGCCTCAGGCTGCTTCCACTCAGCGTGGAACGCACAGGGGAGCCGGAGCTGCATGTGCAGAGCACATGGAGAGAGAGAAGCAAGAGAAAGAGGAGGGAGGTGCTGGGCTCTTTTCAACAATGAGCTCTTGCGGGAACTAAGAGTTAGAACTCACTCCCTCCCTTGAGGTGGCACCAGGCCACTGTTGAGGGATCTGCCCCCATGACTGGAACACCTCCCACTAGGCCCCACTTCTGACACTGGATATCATATTGCAATGTGGGACTTGGTGGACCAAACAAACCATAGCAGAGAGAAAAGAGAGAAATTTTTAAACAAATTTTTAAATAGTAATTACTTAGAAATGGGAATCCATAAATACTCTACAAGTCCACAAATACTGAGTATTAGATAGTAGGGACCTACTACAGAAAATAATTTTGCAGATAGGTGATACAGGATGGCCAGAACTCTGCAGCGGGACTCAGGGGAAGCATGGCCTGTGGCCAGTTCCTGTTGCATCTAATCAAGGATTGGTAACTGTTTGCAGATTTACCCTAACTCAGTTTTGCTGAGCATTGTGACAGCGTCATTTCCTGAGAGGTTACTTACCCAATAGCCTGAACCTTTCTGCAACAAAAGTGGAGGAGCTCTTTCCTTTCTCATCTCACCTGTATGTCAAGGCAAAGGCAGTGTAGACAGGAGGATGAGTCCTGAGGCAGGCATCCTGGCTTCCAGTGCACACTCAGGCTTTCCCATAAAGTCATGGAGGGCCCTGCCTGTGTCTTCATCTATAAGAGGATAGGGGTCGTCCCACCCCTGGCTCACTGTGAGGATGGATGGCTCAACACACGCACAGCCTTAGGTCAGGGGCTGCTTCCACGCAGGTGCTCAGATGGCGAGATGATTGCCAGTCAGATGATCATAATCATACCACCATCACGTTCAGTCTTGCAATTAGGGCCTTGGTTTCCTTTTCATTACAAACAGGGAGTTAAGCTAAACATTCTGAACAGCTTTCCGCCTTCTGACATTCGACTTAGGTGCTGAGCGATGGTATCTGTTTCAAGTGTGGGTGGTCCACTTTGGAACAGCCATGACCTTAGGACTGTCATTTTGTCCATTAGAGGGCACTGGTGTACTGAGGAATGAGCCCACACCACACCCTCTAAACAGAGAGGAAGGTGGTGGTGGTCTCCAGCTTTGCTCTTCTGCTTCTGTGCAGAGTAGCCATGGGAAGGGATCAGCTTTTGTCTTTTTCATCTGGAAGGGAAGCAGCAAGCCCCAGGCCAACCTTATTATCAATGGAGTTGAGGCCACAGAGTAAATAGATGACAGCACTGTCTGGGAAGGGGACGGAGGTATAGCTGGCTGGACTGGATAGATAAAGGCCTGTAATTTGCTTATCTTTGTATGTTTTAAATAGAAAGATTTCACAAGCGTGTCTTTAAAATGTTACTTAGACCAGGTATATTGACTCAGGATCACTTGGTAATCTGAGTAATCTACCCATACTTAGAATCAACAGCCTCATGGGGAGTTTGGTTTTGAATATTAGCTGGGTTTCATAGCTGTCTGCAATTATTTTAATAAAGTGGAAATTATTGTTGGAATTTATACATATTCCTTTGAATTATTTTCATGTTTATTGGAAATACAATTTCACCTGGTATTTATATTTCTGTCCGAAGAAATCACTGATAAAAGAAAAATGCCCATTATAATCCTAAGTGGTTGGTTTATAGCAGCTTTTATTTCCAACTTAAAACTTCCTAAAATACTTGGAAACAGATTTCTTTCTTTTTTATATTTTTGTTGTTGTTGTTATTGAGACGGAGTTTCGCTCTTGTCGCCCAGGCTGGAGTGCAATGGCACGATCTCGGCTCACTGCAACCTCTGCCTCTCAGGTTCAAGCGATTCTCCTGCCTCAGCCTCCCAAGTAACTGGGATTACAGGTGCGCACCACCACGCCCGGCTAATTTTGTATTTTTAGTAGAGACAGGGTTTCACTATGTTGGCCAGGCTGATCTCAAACTCCTGACCTCAGATGATCTGCCCACCTCGGCCTCCCAAAGTGCTGGGATTACAGGTGTGAGCCACTGTGCCTGGCCAAAAACAAATTTCTATTAATTTTAAAATACTGTATTTTGCTTCCTCTAGCCCTTTCTACCAAATAATGTTTATCTTTTATTTTTTGAAATTGTGCCCTTATTTCAAGTCTCTGTGGACTTTCCAGTAATCATCAGGTTTGCTGCTTACTGGTGACTTAATTTTTCTCTTTACATAAGTTGAGTAATATACAGAATATACTATATAGTTTTTAAAAAGTCTCCTTAGCCCTCCTGTAGATCTTACAGGCAGGTGAACTGTAGCAGAGGTGTCACTTCTGTACCTCTACATTCTTTTCAAGCTAGAAATATTTGATACTTCTCTTTTGCATGGTTTGGCCTCATGCCCAGAAGCACATTCCATTAAATGTATCCATTCCCAAGGCTGAGAGGTCCAGAAGTTGTCCTTGAGACATTTCTTTAGCAGTGGAATGGACCTGTGTTTTATAATATAATAGACTGTAGGACGAACAACTCAGCAGCTCTTTGTCTGCCTCGAAATCAGTTGGCGAGTGTAGCAATGCCTTATAGGACTCTTTTTTTAATCCCAAGAAAAAAAAAATGTACTAAATACATGAGTTAAAATGATATACTCAATACACTAGTTAAAGTAATGCGCTCAATCCACGAGTTAAAGTGCGCCCTGGTACACTAGTTAAAACAATGCGCTCAATACATGAGTTAAAGTAATGTGCACTCAATACGTTAAAACAATGCGCTAGTTAAAACAATGCACTAATTAAAACAATGAGCTCAAAATGCTGATTAAAACAATGTGCTCAATACACTAGTTAAAACAATGCACTCAATACTCTAGTTAAAACAATGCACTGAATACACTAGTTAATGCGCTCAATACACAAGTTAAAACAATGAACTGAATACACGAGTTAAAGTAATGCACACTCAATGGGCTAGTTAAAACAATGCACCCATTGTGCTAGTTAAAACAATGTGTGCAATACACTAGTTAATGGCTCAATACACAGGTTAAAACAATGAGCTGAATACACGAGTTAAAGTGATGCACCCTCAACGCGCTAGTTAAAACAATGCACCCATTGTGCTAGTTAAAACAGTGTGCTCAGTATACTAGTTAATGCGCTCAATACATGAGGTAAAACAACGAGCTGAATACACAAGTTAAAACAATGCACTCAATACTCTAGTTAAAATAATGTGCTAAATACATTAGTTAAGATGGAATATGTGCAGCCTGTGCCATCAGGAGCTTGAAATGAGATGGAAGCTTGCCATGAGTTCTGGTTATAGGCAGGGATGCCGTTTGCCACACTGGCATTAAGATGTTTGACATAGAGGTCATCGAATGCTCAGCGCTACCCGTCATTATCACCACTGGGCAGGTAAGGAACCTGAAGCTGAGAAGGAATAAGGAACTTGCCCAAGAGCACACAGCTAAATTCTGTGTCTCTGTACAGGGGGGCTGGAAATGAGACCAGACTCTGCCTCCACCCCCACCCCACACCTCCCACACTTCTGATCTCAGTGCCTGCCAGTTCTACAAGGGTCTGTGCAGAGGACCTCGAGAGGTTTGTTAAGGTCTGCAATTTACCTGTAATACAACTTTGCTAGACCTTGAGCAGAAAGGACCCTCTGCCAGGCCCTTAGGTGTGAAGGTCAGTGGTTTGGAGCAATGAAGAACATGTCAGGCTCTGATCCTCACCAGCGGCTGTTTTTTTTCCCTCTATATCTATGAACGTGGCTGATCTCTCCACAGTACAGTTGATCAAGGGCAGGGAACCACAAGCTAAGCCCCCTTTATTTTGCCACTAGCAGAGCCTTGGCTGGTTGGCTTCCCAGATTGCCCTCTAGACCACTGTCTTTGCTGCGTGTGCCCATTTGTTCTTTAGTCCAAGGTGATTTCGATCTGCATCGTCTGAATGTTTGTGTCCTGCCAAATTCATGTTGAAATATACTCCAGAAGAGTTGAGGCTTCCGGGAGGGAATTAGGCCATGAGGGCCTCACCCTTGTGAACAGCATTAGTGCCCTTATGAAAGCAGCCTGAGAGAGCTCGTTTGCCCCTTCCTCCATGTGAGGACACACAGAAGGTGCCTTCAGTGAGGAACAAGCCCTCACCAGTCACTGAGTCTCCTGGCTCCTTGATCGTGGACTTCATAGTCTCCAGACTATGAAACCCTACATTTCTGTTGTTTATAAATTACTCAGTCTAAGGTATTTTGTTAGAGCAGACTGAATGGACAAAGGCAGCACCAGAGTTACAACATGCAAGGTATGAGTGAGCCTTCACTACCATTGCTGTGTATTAACAAATATGTTTCAATATTTAAAATCTTTTAAAGTTTTTAGTTTTTAGCTAAAGACATTACTGACTTAGTTTTTTGCTAGTTATCTCCTATCCATCAAAGAGGACAAAGTGGGCATTTGATGTAGCGTAAATACAGTTGTTCCTCAGTGTCTGTATGACCGCCCACAGATACCAAAATCTGTGCATGCCTAAGTCCTGCATTTGGCCCTCTGTATGTGTGAGCTTCACATTCTGCAAATACTGTAGTTTCAGTCCACATTTGGTTGTAGATGCAGAACCTTTCTGTACGGAAAGCTGACTGTACTTATTTTTTAAAACCACATAAAAGTGGACCTGTGTATTTCCAACCCGTATTGTTCACGGCTCAACTCTTGTTTGTTAGATATTGTCAGCGTTTTGTGACTTAAGTATGAGACCCAATGAACTACTCATTTCCATCTACGAACTTTAAAACATCAGATTGTACTGCTTTGCTTTTACTTTTTCTTTAGTGTGGTGGATTTCACCTAGCAAGAACTTTCAAGTAATTAAATTCATGAAATGCTTAGCTTTTGCAGCATCTTAAAGAATAAATTATCCAAGCTCAAGACTGAAGCATGTAAGCGTTAGGTTTTACTGTGTTTTGAGTCTTCTAAAGAAGAGATGGAAAAAAAATGACTCTAGTTAAACTTGAATTGCCTTAGTAGTGTAGCTTTAAGCCTTGTAAAATTGCTAAGTTAAATTGGCCCTGTGTGACCTCCTAATCGCTGTCTTATACAAAACGCAGTCAGTTTGGTGGCTCAGTGGTGCATAGATAAGTTGAGATTTAATTTTATCATTTTGCATGCAACGTTTATACATAGAAAGATTTACACTTTTAATGTAAGAGATGATTAAAGTCCTGGTGGGAAAGCTGATGTAATTATCAGCTTGTAATTATCAAGTGTGTTAAATAAGTATCCAATTACTTTTTCCTATTTTTTTTTTTTCCTCTCATTTGCTTCTTGTTTCTTACAGAGCTTTGACAACAGAAGGGGTCTTCATTGGACAACCTTAAACATTGAACATGGCAGGACATTGTTTTTATGGCATTTGTACCTGTATTTCATTGTAGGTGCTAGACTGGATCGAGAACCACGGAGAAGCATTTCTGAGCAAACATACAGGTGTGGGGAAATCTCTTCATCGGGCCAGAGCGTTGCAGAAACGTCATGAAGATTTTGAAGAAGTGGCACAGGTACAACAATGGCTTCCATTATTTTATCCCATAAATACCCGTGCGGTTGATTTTGGATTACAGTTTTAACCACATTTGAGATAAGTTAGCATTAGTGCGATGCATTTGACACCTCAGATGAGGTCAATGCTCCGATTTCAGAGTGAAATTGTCATTGCCTTGGCAGAAACATGATTTGGTCAGTTGACCCTTTCTAAAATGTGATGTTCTTGGAACAGTAATGTGGCTTGGGTGTTTTTGTCTTGTTTATTATACCAGTGTCTTTTCACTACTTCATGAAATTCTAATTTATAGTCAGGAAATAACAGTTCCTTTTGTGTTTCTGTAATAGTAGGCTAAGCCTTACTTGTCCTGTTTGCATTGCTTTAAGTGTGTGTGCTTAGGAAACAGGAGCTGGGAGTCCAGTGTGTTCCGAATGTGGGTTTTGTGGGGTTTGAGCACTGGCCGTGTGACTTTGGACGAGTCGCTTAACCTTTCTACGGGTAACTTTCTGATCTGAAAAATAGACCCAGTAATTTATTTAATAAGATATTTCTTATAGTCAACTTCTTTAAACTAGTGAGTTGTGGCTTGATGAAATAACACAGCAGAGATTCACAAAGGAAGTGGTGAAATGTTACGGTTGAATTCATTTAAAAATGTCCTCAATGTAGATTTATTATATGGAACAATTCTGGTGTTCTGAGAAGGAGGAACCCAGAATTTGAACCTCATGTTTACGTGGTGGAAGCGAGTCATACAGTGTAACTTCTGCAGACGCAAGACCTAGCTGCAGGGGCCCTGGGCTTCAGAGTCTGTTTTAGACACGGCTGCAGTCACCTCAGGAAGCTCTTGGATCCATTTTGCATGCAGTTTTGCAGAGTCAAGAACTGCCTCGTGACTAATTTGAAGGTCCATTCCTTAATTTTGTACAGTGATTGTGAGTAGCTCTATCCTGTTGAATGAATCCATGCTAATTGATGTGTATGTGTGGTGTGAAGAGCCATCGTGCATTTTCATAGGCTAGTGTAAAAAAAGAAATAAACAGTACTTTTCATGCGAAGCTTTTTGCAAATGACTGTCAGAAAAGGAAGATACTCTTTCATGTTAATATTCCTTTTTTAGATTTAAAAAGTTATGATTAAAACAGCCAGTAAAGCCCAGAAAACTCAGGTTCAAGGAAGCATCTGGTGTCGAGAGCACAGAAGATTTCTTTACTATCATTCGTAAATCTTTGGCATGGCGTCCTTCCTAAGTACCTGACCTGTGAGTTCCTAAACCACCCTCGCTCTTTTCTGCTTATCCCCCTAGATTCCAGTTACCTTCCAGAGAGGTAACCTGTCGCAAACTTATTATCCAGGAAGCCATTTCTGTCAACAGTTTTTCGTATGTGCCGCGTAATTATCTTGTCTTCCTGGATGAAAGAGTGGGTCATTTAGGAAAGCAGGAGACCTTGAGTTCATTCTCGATTTTTAGAAGAAAAGCAAACCAGTGACTCCCTGGTCATTACTTAACTCATTCATCTTTTGCAAGGAGGATAACTGCCTCCATAACACGTGGACATACAGAATGTCCCCACATGTGTAGCAGGCTCTAAATTCTGATTCATGACAGCTGTTAGAGCATGCATATGTACAAAATAGGCTGTTGTTTTGCAGTAAGTTCGGTTTCTAATATAAGATGTATTGTTTCTAATCTTTCAAAATAAATGACTAGTGGAGAATTCAGGGTGAATTATTTGCTATCAAGCATTTGCTTTAGACTGGTGATATTTACAGGGTACTAAATCTTCTCATCTGCTTATTTTTCCTTATTAAAAATACTTCTAAAATTTACCAATATGATTCCACTGCTTTCTGATTGCAAGACAGTGGAAAACTTCATCTCTTGGAGCCTCGGTTTTCCTTGCTGTAAAGTGATGCCTGACACCTACCTTCACCGAGTCGCTGTGATGAGAATGCATGTAGAAATGCCTGACGCTCAGCAGGCGCTGCTGGTGCTGTCTTTGTCCAGAACAGTACGATCATTCAGATTATTCAGATCTTTTGGTGAATACTAGCCTTGTGTTTACATTTCGGGACGAGCCACTAGAAGGCCAGTGCGCCTGCCACTTTGCTCTTCCTGTGGTCTTCAGCTGCAGGACCAGTTCTCACTAGAGATGGCCAGAGGCTCTATTTGGAATCCAGTGGAAAATAATGAGACTTGGCTCTTCCTGCAATCCTCAGCGGCACTGAGAAGCAGCACCAGAGGATGCTGAAGTTGTATCACCCCCGGGCCACTTCACCTCGCTAAAACCCTCCCACTCCTACACCACACAGAAGTGTGTGTCTGGTCAAATGCTGAGAGACACAGATAGTTGTCTGTGTTTTGCTGTGTCTGGAGAAACCCACAGCACTTCTTGGGTCCGCTGTTAGCATTTGTGGTGCTGCTGACTCTGTCCCGTGCACACGTTGCAGGGGCGGTGAGCTTGTCTCTTGGGACGCTGTGTTTTCCCTTGACGGATGAAAAGACGATCCCTGGGAATTTGTGTGCCTTTTAGGTGATAATTTAAGTTACCTGGGGCTTTGAATTTGTACTGTAGATGTACTGGCCCATCATTCTTGTCATTACATTTCTGTATTAATAAAATACCTTGGAGGTTTTCAGTATGCAGACTTCGTTGTCTTTTAAACCAAGCAAATGTAATGAAAGTATTTAGGCCTCAAATGCTCATTTTCCTTCTTTTTCCTATCTCTTCTAAGATCCCCAAATCCCTTATTTTCCATTGAATTCTAAGTACAGCCTCTGGTCATCTTCAATGAGAAACAGCCCTGCAGCCAAGGATTGCAGGAAGAGCAAGGTCTTGTGCACATTTGCCTTCTGGTGGCTCTTTTTGTCTCCTTGAGTCCTACCAAGTTCTGAAGAAAACGAGGACACCAGTTAGGTCCCCACCCTGGCCTGGCCTTGCCTTATTCCCTTTAATCCCCATGGCAGGGATGACCCCCACACCACGGATCAGAAAACGGGTCCAGCGTGAGATGCCTCGGGAACAGGATAGTAGGGATTGGACAGGAGAAGCCCAGTCTCTCAGACTCTCAAACGCTCTCTGACCTGATATCCTCCCCACTTTAGTCCAGTGTCTCAGTTTCTCTTCTTGTGTGAGAAACTGCGGCTTAGGTGCCAGTTGTTTTAACAATCCCAGCTCTGCCGACTGACTTGGTGGACAAGTTACTGCAACCCTCTGTGCCTCGGTTTCCTCGCCTGTGAAATGGGAATCAGGTAGTATCCATGTCCTGCCGCTTTTGTGAGGCACAGTGTTAAGTACCAAAATGGTAGCATTTCTGATGAGTATGGTTGATGTTAGCACAAGGAAATCTCTGTTCTCCGGTTGCAGAAGGACCCAGGGAAGGTCTCATTCCCAGGAAAACCTGGCTGGGGGTTTCAGAGGCATGAGTGCTGACGCACGCCCCACCAGCCCTTTCGCCTTTTGTGCTGCCTCATGTTCTTCAAGCACAAGATGAGAAGGGAAATAAATGATGGCTGTTTCATGCCTCACATCATGCACTTGTTTCTTTGGGACATTTTAAAAAATATCTTTACCTGTTGGAACAGAGGTGGGAAGGCTTTCAGAAATGTAATACTTGGCTGTTGGGAGGCTCTGTCATCTTTAGATCCACTTATCAAATATGAGAAGTTCACAGTTCCGAAGCTGTAGTGGTGATCGTAGGAAAACAGGATTCAGCTCTTTAGAAATGTGTGTCTGTGGCACTCTGGGTTCTCTGTACAGCTTGCTACACTGTTAGCTTCATTCAGCATGGAGGCCCCGTTGTGCCCATGATAGAGATGCAGACATAGGGACTCCAAGGGGATGCTCAGCCGGGGGTAAGCAGGGATTTCCAAGTCGTTTTCCCTGGAAGGAAGCCACCTGCAGGTGCGGCCTCTGATGGTCAGAGAACCTTTGTAGGCAAGAGCGCATGCAGACCCTCCACAGCAGAGCCCTTGGTGCTCACGGCTGACCACGGTCACAGGGGTGCCCACTCTTGTGCCCAGAGGCCCGGGTGCCAGCCATAGGAGGGGAGGGCCTGGATGAGAGAAGCCCTGGAAAGCAGTCAGGAATTGTTCCATAGGTGAAAGTTGTTTTTTAGATCTGTCTCCTATGTGTGTGTACACATGCACATTCACATCTGTCTGTTAAAAACCATGTATTCGCACAGATAACTCCAATTCCAGCCCCATGCCAAGTTCACTCAAATTTTCTCCTTTTCTATCTTGATAACTCCCTTTTCTCAAATAGAGACACCCGGCTCCCATTATCCCTCAGGTATTGGCTTACTTGCGTCATTCCATTCTGCTGATGGAACCAGTCTCCCAACTGGGAATCCCTCACATCCTGCTCAGACTCTCACCGATGAGGCGCCTTCCCTGTGCACCTTACGTCTCTGAGAAGGATACGGATTCACCTTGTTTCTCAAGGGAAACCAAAAGCTCACTCTCTGGGCCTTCTTAGAAGGCCTGAGCTCTCTTCCTTTCCTGCCCTCACATTCTCCAGCCTTTCCCAGGGCTCCCCTCCACCGGCGGACCCCTCTGCAGTAGCTTTCTTTAACAGCATCACGGCTCTCGCATGCCCTGCTGTTGGGGAACCCACTTACAGCCTCAGATTATGAGGAATTAAAGTGATTTCTGGAGTATTTTAGACATGTATTTACACTTTGAGCTCTTTAAAACTCTGGCTACTTTAGAGCCATTATAGTTATAATTTCATTTTTCTCAAAACATGTGGCCAGGCAAAGTGGTTCACGCCTGTAATCCCAGTACTTTGGGAGGCCAAGGCAAGAGGATTACCTGAGCCCAGGAGTTCGAGACCAGTCTGAGCCACATTGCAAATCCCCGTCTCTCCTAAAAATACAACATTTAGCTGGGCATGGTAGCGCGTGTCTGTGGTTCCAGCTACTTGGAAGGCTAAGGTGGGAGGATTGCTTGAGCCCAGGAGGTCAGGGCTACAGTGAGCTGTGATCACACCACTGTACTCCAGCCTGGGCTACAGAGCGAGACTGTCATGCAAGCTGGAAAACAAAACAGAAAAATAAAAAATATATAGCCTTAAGTAGAAGGAAGATGAGCACAGAATTACCAACAAGTAGAAATGTGTGAAAAGGGACAGCAACTTATGTTTGTTTGGAATTTAACCTTTAACTTGTACTTCGAGAATTATCATAAAGCATTGTATCATATGGAAAGACACAGGCTGGAACATCTCTGCTTGGTGATAAAACTGGAAGAAAAAGCGAAGCAGGCATTTGTTGCTGGGGGCCATCTCCTGGCTCCACCTTGGCAAAAATCTGAAAGCTCTGAGCCCCCAGACAGACAGCAATTGCCTGCAGATAGTCCATTGCTACCTTCAATACAAGGGTTTTGCCATGGGGTTCAAAGTTGAACAATCTAAAACAACCGTGGGAAAGGAATTCTGCGTAGAATTCCTGAAACCATCTCTCCCCATCATATTTTTCTCTTTGATTCATGTAAGTGATCAGAAATACTACACATTGACTGTGTTGCTATGTATTACGGCGCCCAGCCTGGCCGGTTTGCTTTTCATTTACCTTCGGTTTCTCTGGGCTGTTCTCTTGTGCAGAACACATACACCAATGCAGATAAATTACTAGAAGCAGCAGAACAGCTGGCTCAGACTGGGGAATGTGACCCCGAAGAGATTTATCAGGCTGCTCATCAGCTGGAGGACCGGATTCAAGATTTCGTTCGGCGTGTTGAGCAGCGAAAGATCCTACTGGACATGTCCGTGTCCTTTCACACCCACGTGAAAGAGGTAAGGCGCCTGGAGACCAAAATATAATCTGGGTCTGAAAGAGTCTTTACCTCTTTGGGAGGAACCTGAGTTTGGTCATAATGTGAGAAAGTGGACAAAGGTGGCAAGTTGTAGGATGTAGCCCAATAATGCTGAGTGTGTCTGTGTGGACAGGGAAGAGCCGGGCTTGTGCTGGCCTTCCTTGTTGTATGGGGGCATGGCTGCCTTTGCTGGGGCTGCCCGTAAAGAGAAGACCCATGAGGGTTGGGAGAGACAGAGAATGTCCATTTCCGTAAGTAGGGGACCTGCGTGTTGTTGGTCAGAGCTGTTGGGTTTCCTTCCTGGGTGTGAACCTGTCACATGGCTACCATCATGAGTGCCTCTGGATTTTACGAGACTTCTCTCAGATGCTAGTAAACTGAGTGTTACCTAATATTGAGTTTAAATGTGCCAGAGCCAACCTGGTACAAATAATATTAAAGCTAATGTCATAGGCATGCACCTGTTAATCAGCTCATCTCATGATAAGAAATAATGTTATTTGGTGTGTGAAAAGTAGGTATTAATTATACGTCGCATATAGATGTTATTCTTGGTAGAAATCATATAAAGTTACATGAAGGAAACTACTATGTAGCTTTTGAGGAAAAAAGAATTTAAAATAAAAGTTCATATTCAGGGTGACTACAAATTGAGTAGGGATGTCAACTTATCACACCTTACTTCTGTGTGAAAAAGAAAATTCCCTGCTTCACCGAGGACCTTCACAGAGGATCGTAACATATTCTGATGCAGCTCTTGATGGATGGGAAGTGAGGGACCCTTCTGGGCAGCTGGGGACTGTGCACATGGAAGCCTGTGGTCATAGGATGGGAAGAAGGATTTGGAAGAGGAGGACTACTGGGGAAAGAGGGGAGGTCGAGGCCTGGCTTGCCTCATTTCAAGGCATCAGCACTCGGAGACCCACCAGTTCCTTTAAAGGGGAACGTCTCTACCAGCTCTGAGATCTTGGGCAGTTAGTCCTCAGGCCATTTGTCACTGGAATGTTTGAACCGCAGGTTTCCCTCTGAAACCCTGTGAAACTGTGAAGGAGTGGAGGAGAGTACGCAGCAAACTGCTGGGACCCCTGGGGTTTGCGCTCAGTCCTGCCCCAGGCTGGCAGCTGGCGCTCTTGGTCCTTTCTGCCAGGGGGCTGGTGCTTCTTGGTCCTGAGATGGTCATCAGGATAGAAACTGGCACAGCTAGCTTCTTTTCCTGCTCGTCAGAATGCCGTCACTCAAATTGCTCTTGAAAATACTTACAAAGAGGCCGTTTTCTTCTGAGGAGATACATTAAGTGGACATTGTTCTGTGGCAGTTTCTAGTCATTGCTGCATGTGCCACTAGACTAAAGTTTTCCACTTGTCTTGAACCGAGTTTGTCTCTTGCTGTCCTCCAGCCTCTGCTGGCTCCTTGCCCCAGCCTCCCTGTGGCACTGCTACCAGAGTAATTTTTCTGAAATAGAAATTTGACTAGGCCATACCCCTGCTTTTAAACTATCAGTGATTCTTCTTGGATGTGGGGAGCAGCCTGATACCTCTGCGTCCTCACAACATAGACCACGTTTTTGCTTGCAGCCTGTCTTGTGCTGTGTCCTCCTCTTCCAGGGCCCCTCTCACTCAACACAGTATCCCTGGATTCAGGACTTTCCGGCACCTTTGAGACGAGGATGGGTGTAGGTAGCTGCTCTCCCCTGCACCTTCTAGAGCTTCCTCCACATGCACCTGTTAACGGCATTTGTCATGCATGTGATTGTGTGTTACTTTACATGTTTTTACACCCTAGCTGAGAGGGAGGGAGAAGGTTAAAGTGATCTGTGTATGAAAACAGATTGTGGCATAGTTCTCTAAGCCGTGACATCAACAGAACACGGGCCAGGAGCACAGCAGCCTGGATCCTTTTGAGGGCAGGGACCTGGGCAGGGGTGTCCAGTCTATAGGTTCCTCATTCAGGGCCCAGTGACCACAGTTGCCCTGGATGCCATAGATGCCATAAGGGAGAGGCAGGAAGAGTGCCAGGCAGCTGCAAGTGGCTGAGAGGCCAAATCGAGAGGAAGAAGTGGAGGGCAGAGGGCCTCGCATCTGTGGCACGTTCCAGAGCCAGGTGATTGGAACTGATATTTGTGTGGCGTGCCTGGCCATATTCTGTAGCAGCTTAGCAGTCTGAGGTAAGGATCTCGCTTCCTTATAGGACAGAAGACTCTTCCCACCAAGCAGTATTTGTGATTTAAGTCACCTTTTCAATTTGGCAGTGGTTTTCAGAAACCAGACACTAAAGGATAACTGGAAGGAAAGTGCTTTTTCAAAAGCTGTTCTCTACAAATAATTTTTTAAAAAAATTAGCCGAGTGTGGTGGCACCTGTAGTCCCATCTTTTTGGGAGGCTGAGGCAGGAGGATCACTTGAGCTCAGAAGAAGGTTGCAATGAGCAGAGGTCACACCATTGCACTCCAGCCTGGGCGACAGAGCAAGACCCTGTCTCAAATACAGAAACAAAGCTCTTATCCAGAGGCTTCGTTTGGGTTCATTGACTTTTGTAACAGCAGCGTTTTTAAGGAAAAATCTTCTAATAAGAGCATCCACTTACAAGACCGTGGAGTCCATATTGTCACTAGGTTTGGAAATTATTTAAAAGTAAAACTACATTTTGTTTTCATTGACTTACACAATAGGAACTGCTAGTATGTATGAGTTTGTAGACTACGGAGACCTTAAATCAGTTTTAAGGACTAAGTGGTTCACTTTCACGATTGCAGGATTTTTGGTGCAGTCTATGAAAGGCCATCTTCCTAGCAGAGAAACTGGCATGTTTTCCCCGGTCTGCTCCGTCTTACTGGCGTGCACCTCACGTAACATGGGACCAAGGAGGGATTGGGGCCCAGTCAGGGAGTGCATAGCAGGACGCACGTGTGCCCGTGTGATTGACATTCAGGGATGCTACCCACAGGCTGGAATGCTGCCTGTTTCTTCCCCTCAGTGTGCCTGGACTTCATTTTTAGCCCCAGCCATTTTCTCAGTAGATTTGTCTTTCCCTGACCAGCCTGAGAATTGCCCTCAGTTCTTTCTCTGTGCTGTACGAAAGCCCTAAAACGCCCAGGAATCCTTGGTAGGTTCCATGCAGGAAAGAATGGTGTCTTCAGTCATTGTATTTTGAAGCTGGTTACTGAATGAAAACTAAGATAAGCTTAGAACAAGTTTAATTTGTTT
Source organism: Mandrillus leucophaeus (assembly GCF_000951045.1). Lineage (NCBI taxonomy): Eukaryota > Metazoa > Chordata > Mammalia > Primates > Cercopithecidae > Mandrillus > Mandrillus leucophaeus. The sequence continues at coordinate 1,796,266 of NW_012104754.1, read as the reverse complement.
AAAATGAAAAGCTAGATGGGCCAAGAAGAGGAAATCATGCTAATTTGCTAGGTGTTTGCATGAAGTCACTAAATGTATTTACATATCAGATGAACAAAAAATTGCTAAAAGAAACACGTTATCTGAATCTGTTCTTCTTAAGCAGATCATACAATTAAAAATTACACAGAGGAAGATAGAAAAAGTAGCTTGTCTTGGCTGGGCACGGTGGCTCACGCCTGTAATCCCAGCACTTTAGGAGGCTGAGGCGGGTGGATCGACGAGGTCAGGAGATTGAGACCATCCTGGCTAACACGGTGAAACCCCGTCTCTACTAAAAATACAAAAAAATTAGCCGGGCGTGGTGGCGGACGCCTGTAGTCCCAGCTACTCAGGAGGCTGAGGCAGGAGAATGGCGTGAACCCAGGAGGCGGAGCTGGCAGTGCGCTGAGATCATGCCATTGCACTCCAGCCTGGGCGATGGAGCAAGACTCCGTCTCAAAAAAAAAAAAAAAAAGTAGCTTCTCTTTTTTATTTAGGCAAATTCATGAAGCTTTTTAGAATTGCCCGCCAAAGGCTCTCCTGACAGAAGTCAGAAGTTAGTTTTCCTCACTGCCAAGTGTTCCACAGTGGCTCTCCTTTTCACTTTTATCTGGAGTATAGTTGTCACCATCTCTTTTTGCAATAAATTCCTGGCCTTCTGATGAACAAGTAATATAAACATGAGGTCATAACAACTCACTTTAAAAAGGTACGAAGTCAAGGTGATGTTTACTGAGCGTTAGCTCAGGAATCTCTTTAAGAAACCCCTGGAAGAAGGTGGCTGCTGGAAGTCTTGTTGAAGACCAAGCTCTTAGGCTCCAAAAACTGAGACCTCTGGACTCTGATTCTTTTACCCCAGAGGACAGAATAGACACTTGTTCCTGAGAAGAGAGAAAAGGGGACACATTTTACCTAGGGGCCAAATATTTTCTACCTGGAGGTAGAATGCAGCGGGTGGTTGATAGAGATTTCGGCCTCAGTTTGCCCCTCAAGCCCGGATTTGGAAGTATTCCAGAACGCTGTTTTCTCTAAAAGGAATCTGGAGGTTCGTAGCCTCCTTTCAGAATGCTTGTAGCCTGATGCTTTGTTCTGTTTCTGTTTTGTTGTTTAAGTATTTGAAAGGAATGCTGATTGGCCTGACGTAAGTTTTGGTTTGATTTGGGGAGGATCTTTCTCCTCCTACACGTTGTGGTCCACTCTCAGTCCGCCTGCAGTATGCATTCCCTTCAGTCCTGTGTATGGCATTTATTCATGTCAGTTCGGTTGATAATGCTCCTGCTGTGTGTCCTTTGTTGTTTGTTCTCCTTTCCTTTTGAATGCATTTTTCCCTGTTTATTTGTTCATTCACTCTTTTCACTCACTCATTCATTCCAAAGTGTCTCTCAAGGCAGTGGTAATGTGCAAGGAGGTGATACCTAAATGAATGACCAAAAGAACATGCTTCTGCTTTTGTGTGTCTCCTACATTTTAGACTTTAAGTTCCTTGAAGCCCAGGACCATGTCTCACTTACCTTTGTGTTTCCACTAACTAGTCTGTCTCCTGGAATTGGCAGATAGTGAAAGCCTGTGAAATAAGTGATGTCTATTTCTAGCACATTATTCTGAGATTTAGTGATAGATTTAGTGATTGAATGAGATTTCCATTTTCAAATACAGCAAAAGCATAACTATTTTCATTCATTCCTATTCATTCAACTTCATTCTCAAAATTGGGTCCTGAGTTAACTGATAATTACCTTGAAATGTGTGGGTTATTTGAGGCAACCAGGTGGTGACATTGAGCTCTCAGCCAGAGTTTGTTTCTGGAATTGATTCAGTGCCCTTGCATTGATTTTTGTTCTCAGAAGCCAAGGTTTCCCAGGAAAAATCATTCCCACTTGAATTGGGCTGTGATTCTTGCTGAGTTTAAGTAAAGGAAGCCTCTTGGTTCTGTTTCTGCAAACTTACTCACTGAACTGGGACAAGTTTTTGTTTTGAGTAATGGCTGGGAAAAGAGGAACCTTTCATTTTATTCAGAAGTCAAAAACAAAGGCCTCCCAGCCACCTGGAGATGTTTTGTTACAGACACCAGCCTGCCTCTGTCTTTATGCCTAACACTTGAGCGTCTTTGTGCTGGGACCATTGCTCAGCTCTGCAAGGGGAGAAGAGGGAGAAAGCCAGAGCTGCCGGGCTTCTTGCTCTGGGGCTGGGGGAGGGTTCCTGCGAAGCAGGTGTGCTCTGGCTTCTTGGTGGGTGAGGCTCTTGGAGCTGCCTCTCCTCTGACCCTCAGGTCTTCACCAAGTTTGCTCCAGGAGTATATTGAAAACATACCCAGTGCTCTCTCAAGCACCCACTGCTTAGAGGGCCCAGATTTCTTTTCCTTCTTTCCCTTGCGGAGCTGGAGCCTGCACCAGGCATCTGGTGTTTAAACTAAAACAGGAAAACTGGCTAAAGGTCCACAGTGCTCACTGTGTGGACTGGCTGCCCTCCGGTGGGTGCTCTGATGATCAGTGGTTCCAGTGGAGGGCCTGTCACTAAGCAGGCTTGACTTCCTCCTCGGGGGCTTTCCCAGGGGAGGTGAGGTTTTTTGCTCTGTGTGGAAATGACCCTCTGCAGCCGCAGAACACAGTCGTTTTCTGAATTATCCCAGTCTCTTGTGTGCACTGGATTCCTCCAGATGACTTATGTCTTTTGTGCAAAGTTCTCTAAAATTTGACTCCCAGCTTCCAGGCCTTTCCTTTTGCCCTTCCTGAAAGTATTTTTGCTGATGAGTCATCTGTCTTTATTTTCTAAAATGATTTGTTTTTTGTTTCTTTCATTCCTGTTTCCACCCCACATATATACACACGCTTCTTAACTTAGAGGGTTATATCCCAATAAATCTATTGTTGAAAATGCACTAATACTGTCACAAAGATGAAAATTCACAGGTCGAACCATTGTAAGTCCATATGCTCCTCGACTTACATGTGTGATGGAGTTATGCCCAAATAAGTCCACCGTAAAGTTGAAAAATCAAAGTGAAACCATCTTAGGTTGAGGACCATTTGTTTGTACCGCCAAAGATGTCTATCTTTAAACATACTCCCTAGCTTTTCTTCTACTTTTTATTTTGAAGTAATTATAGAATCACAAAAAGTTGCAAAAATAAAAAGAGAGAGAGAGAAATGGACAAGGAGGTCCTGTGCATCTTCACCAAGCCTCCCACAGCGGTAGCATCTTGTATAATCTCAGTACACAAGCAAACCAGGACGCTGACTTTGCTGCAGAGCTTATTCACTTTCCACGAGGTTTAGATGTGTATGTGTGCCCGTGTGTATGTATGTGTTTAGTCCTATGCATTTTTATCATGTATAGATTTGTGGAACTGCCATCACTTTCAAGATACAGAATCATACAGAATTTTCCCATAATCAGAGGGTTCCCAGTGCTGGCTTCCTTCAGCCGTATCTAACCCCTGCTCCATCTCTAACCCCTGGCAACCACTTACCTGTTCTTCTCTGCTTCTATTATTTTGTTATTTCTAAAATGTTACATAAGTCATGCAGCATGTAACTTATTGAGGTGGCTTTCTTTTTTTTTTTTTTTTTAACTCAGCATAGTTTCTTTGATACACCCACTTTGTTGCATGTATCAGGAGTTCCTTCCTCTTTATTGCTGAGTAGTATTTCATGGTCTGGATATATCACAATTTATTTAACTATTTGTCCATTGGGGACATTTGAGTTATTTTCAGGCTTTGGCTGTTACAGGGAAATATACGGAAATTGTGAACAATCTTGTCTGGGTGTTTGCGTGAACATGGTTTTCATTTCTTTGGGGTAAATGCCCAGGAGTGCACTTGTTGGGTCCTTTGTAGCCACATGTTTAGTTTTTAAAAGATGCTGCCAAACTGTTTTCCAGAATGAGTGTACCATGGTACGTTACCACCAGAAATGTACGAGTGATCTTCAGCTTTTCAGCATCTCACAAGTCCGGGATTGCTTCAAGTTTGTCAGTGAGAATGGTTAAAATCCAACATGTGATATTTTAGAGTAGAAAGTTTGACGTATATGATCATGCCTCAGTAATTTTTGTTTAATATTGAATTATTTAGCTGCACTCTTCAGTGCATTAAACTCTCTCTATATGCTCTTAAACATTTGGTTTATTTTATTTTTCTGACATGGGTACAAATGAGTGAGTAAATATGTCCACCAGCCAGTGAAAGCAAGAGGAAACTAACAGCCTAGAACTGTCGACTGCATCATCAGCCCCTGTGTGACTGAGCATTAGATTTGACTTTGGCGTCACTTGCCAGCTACTGGCATAGCATTATGTCTTTACATAGACTGCAGTATCTAGTGTGGCGTACTGATTTTAAAAAACAGGTGGTCTTCCCATTGGTGGGAATATCCAAAAAAATAGATCTAGTCAGTTTTGTCTTTCTATAAAAATATCTTTATTGAAATAGTTGAGAAAATATAGTATAACAAACATACCCCCTAAATTTGCTGAGTGATCTGGGATAAGTTACTGTGTAGTACCTCAACTTCCTTAGCTACAATATAGGAATAATACAGTTTCTAAGGGATGTGAGACAAATTACACATAGAAAGCACCTCAGAATGTTTTTCTTAGAGTAGCTGCTGGTCAGTGTTCTTTTTTCCTGTCTCAACCCTGATTGTAACTTGTCAATATAGATAAAATAATACAGACTTTAAAGTAAGGGGCAAAGATACAAATATCTAGGTATAATGTTGTCTCTACCTCATTAATCTTTGGGCAACAGTAACTGCTTAATCTACTTCCTGTCTTCCTCCGAGTAATAACCTTACTCTGATCCTGTTCTTAAGATCAAAACCAAAAGCCTTTCGTGGGATATACACAACTCCGTCCAACTCCAGCTGCTGCCCCTCAGGACAGAGTAGACTGTTGGGAAGAACCCTTACCCATGGTTCCATTCATATTGGCAAAAATCACTTTGTACACATCAGTAAGTACAAAGTATTTAGATCTTGGAGCCCCGCTAAAGTTTCAACAGAAATAAGTGACATTTTTCCCCTCCAAATAAACATTTATAAAGCATTTGTACTGGCCAGTGGGAAAAGAGTATATTATAATATTACCTGAAAGGAAAGTCCTTCTATCAGAATAACTTAAAACACTAAATTTTTTTCTGTAAGATGATGTAAAATTGTGGTTTAAATTTATGCAACTTCTATTTGTTAACATCAGATCAATATTTTCAAGTAGAGAAAAGTTTTATGCCAACAGAGAGCTTAGAAGTTATTGTGGAAAACCATGCAGCACTGATATAACTGACACCTCATAGTCACCGAGTAGATGATTATCGGGTGAAGGAATTAACAGTATATTATCTTCATTTGTAACGCAGTTTTTCAGTAGGGATTGATTGAAAATATAAGACTGCCCACTGACTTCAGATTTTATAGTTTCTGGCTGAGGGTCACTTCTAAATGGACGGTTGTAAATATCTGCTTTAATTAGCTGTTTGTCGATAGGACTTGATTAATGCAATGTAAAAGGTGAGGCACTTCAACACAAGGTCAAGAGATGCAGTGTTAAGGCCTTAAAATGCTCAATTAGAAATAGGTGTACATGAATAGCCCTGTTTACCTGATTTTTTTTTTTTTTTTTTTTGGAGACATAATCTCACTCGGTCACCCAGGCTGGACTGCAATGGTGTGATCTTGGCTCACTGCAACCTCTGTCTCCCAGGCTCAAGCAGTTCTCCTGCCTCAGCCTCCCAAGTAGCTGGGATTACAGGCACCCACCACCATTTTAGTAGAGACGGGGTTTCACCAAGTTGGCCAGGCTGGCCTCAGACTCCTGACCTCAAGTGATCCACGCACCTCAGCCTCCCAGAATGCTGGGATTATAGGCATGAGCCACTGCGCCCAGCCCTGTTTACTTGTTAAATTTCTGTTTTAAAGGGCATTTTATGGTTTTCTGTTTCTTATTTTGATACTCAGCTTCATGAACTAAATATTTTGTTATCGAAGAACCGCAAGTCTTTGGTTCAGTGAGGAAAGAGGTAAACGTACCTGTATGTATTTTCGTGTGTATTTCCGACACATTTGTACTGATTGCCGTTGTTCTGATTGAACAGGTAGAGAGATTGGCCAACAATGTATTAGCTAGAGTTTTACCGGGACAGCTTAAAAGCTCCAGATAATCCAGGCTTGGAGAGACTGATAAGGATTTTTGGATTTTGTTATCATTTGTTTTCCCTTCCATTTGTTGAAATACAAAATTCAGACCCAGAAGCCCAAGGAAGGGTCGAGCTTTCTGCTTGGGAGCTGTGATGTTGATGGACGACAAGCAGAAAGCAGACCCCATCATCTCTCACTTTGCCTCTTGGTCTCCTCGAGGGACCACGCTCCAGACCTGGGCCAGAAGAGGCGAAAGCCCAGATGATGAAGGCTTTGTAAGGAAACACTTATTTAATCCAAGTACGTTCAAGCCTCTGTTCTAGGACAAATTAGATCCCCGGGTACCAAAAGAACTTGATAATTGTATCCCCATAGCGAGCATATCAGTCCAAGCAACTGTGGGAAAGTGAGGGGATGCCAGAAGCTGAGAACGCACTGGTGCTTTTCAAAGAAGGTGGATTTCACGCGTTACTCAGAATGAGGTTAATCCTAGGCAGCGTTCTAGAGACAATTTTTAAACCGCTGGTCAAGAAAAGTGAATGAACAAGTTATTACGCGTTAACTTTGTTTTGTTCTCTAGTAGGTTTCTGGCTTGAGGAAGGACGTGTAGTGGAATCAGTGGGTGGGCATTTGACCAGGCCTTTCAACATGTGATTTGTAGACAAGGAAGGAAAATACGCGCTGTCTGTTAGCATAGTTACTAGAATTAGACTGTTTGAATGGCTATAGTAAAAGAATCAGCCAAGGGGTGTTAGCACGAGGCCAAAACTCTCATCCTCCCACACTGATCTCCAGGTAGAAGATGGCAGGAGGCAAGCTTCTGATAGTAAGACAGTCCTCATACCCCACAGGTACGTAAGGAAGTCACTTCCAGTCTAGAGCCACAGTTAGATCAGACGTCCTGCCTGACAAAGGTAGTGACGGGCGATGATAGACCAGTCATCTCAGGTGGACCCGAGGTTCTGCAGAACAGACTAGTTTAATCCCTGGTGTCACCAGGGGAGGAGTGCATGTATATGTGTGTGCACGCATGTGAGCATGTGTGTTTTTTCTGCATGTGTGTACGCAGACATGCACACGAGCCTGTTTTTCCTGCATGTTCATGTGTGTGCACACACGTGAGCATGTGTGTTTTTTCTGCATGTGTGTACACACATGCACGTGAGCCTGGTTTTCCTGCGTGTATATATGTGTAGGGGAGGAGAGTGCAGTCCTGCCTTTTAACTGACTGCACGTAACCTATTCAGAACTTTTATGTCTGTATGTGACATCTGGAGAGACTGCTCATCCCAGTTCAGGCATCCGGAAAACTACTTTGCTGTGTTCAGCGTGATTTTTCTTAAAAATGGGCAAATTTCCAGCGTATAGCAAGGACAGGCTTAGTGCCGTAGCCAAAATAATTGTTGCTGCATGAAAAGCTTTGCGAGTGAGACTGTCAGTGCAGGGTTTGGTGAGTGGGTGACGTCAGCAGTGCTGGAGGGAGTTGCAGCATCATGTTGCAGTTTGTCTGTTCTCATGCAGAAAGTCTGCGAGTGGTTGAATTGGTTTGGAAGGTGAGTGTATCAAATCTTGACAAGGGCTTGTCAGATATGTCAGATGATAGAATTCAGATCCCAACAGATCACAGCACCACATCAGTCACAGAAAGTTTCATTAATCAGTTTTATATATGAGTGTTTTGAATCAGTACAGAATAAGAATCACGCAGGTGGCAACAGCATGTGTTTAACGAAGAAATGGGCTTACATATGTTATTTGATTGAGTCCACAATGCTGTCATGCCCCCAAATAACTCCTTCCACTGTGGTGATCAGGGAAGCCGTTGTCTTGCTTTCTGGCTGCTGTTTGGATCACGTGGGTATTGTGTTCAGTTGTCCAGCCCCTACGTCGTTCTGTTTTTCTTAATGAATATCACATCAATTTAATGTGTCCACACTGGGCAAAACTGACTTGAGGAGTGTGAGAGTAATACAAACAGGATGTATTCCAGAATGATCATCTAGTAAGAACATGCCCTGGAAACCGTAATTATAATATCCTCGAACAGATTACACTGGTTATTTATACACTCTTCAGACTTCTTAGTGCTCAACAACTGATGAAGTATCATTTCTGGGGAGTCATGCTTGTGTCTAATTTTCAGCAAGGACTGGCTACAGTTCTATTTATTTCTACTAGAAACATCTCCTTGGCAAGGAAAATGCCGTTTCCATTTTCCTCTTGTGTGTGCGTGCATCTGTGTGTACGTGCACATGCATGTGAGCATGTGTTTTTTCCTGCTTGTATATGTGTGTGCATGAACATCAACATGTGTTTTTCCTGCGTGTGTGTACACACATGCACGTGAGCCTGTTTTTCCTGCATGTATATGTGTGTGCACGTATGTGAGCATGTGTGATGTTTTTTTCTGCATGTGTCTACACAGACGTGCACGTGAGCCTGTTTTTCCTACGTGTATATGTGTGTGCACGCATGTGAGCATGTGTTTTTCCTGTGTGTGTACACACAGGCATGTGCGCCTGTTTTTTCTGCATGTATATGTGTGTGCATGCATATGAGCATGTGTGATGTGTTTTTTCTGCATGTGTCTACACAGACATGCACATGAGCCTGTTTCTCCTGCGTGTTTGTGTGTATGCACATGAGCATGTTTTTTTCCTGCATGTTTGTGTGTGCTCTCACATGAACATGTGTTTTTCCTGTGTGTATATGTGTGTGCATGCACATGAGCATGTGTTTTTCCTGCGTGTGTGTGCATGCCCATGGACCTGTTTTTCCTGTGTGTATATGTGTGTACACACATGAGCATGTGTTTTTACTGCATCTTTGTGTACACATGTGAGGTGTGTTTTTCCTGTGTGTATATGTGTGTGCATGCACGTGAGCATGTATGTTTTTCCTGCATGTTTGTGTGTGCACGCACATGAGCATGTGTTTTTCCTGCATGTTTGTGTGTATCCACATGAGCATGTGTTTTTCCTGCGTGTTTGTGTGTATGCACGTGAGCATATGTTTTTCCTGTGTGTATATGTGTGTATGCACATGAGCATGTGTGTTTTTCCTGTGTGTATGTGTGTGCTCTCACATGAACATGTATGTTTTTCCTGCATGTTTGTGTGTGCACGCACATGAGCATGTGTTTTTCCTGTGTGTATATGTGTGTGCACACACATGGGTGTGTGTTTTTCCTGTGTGTGTGTGCACGCATATGAGCATGTGTGTGTTTTACCCCATTATTCTACATCCCTTTCCTTGCTCCTTTTTTTAAATGTTAAAGACTTTTACTTTCAGACTCTTTTAGAGCAGTCATTTCATTAAACCTTTGGGATCCCACAGAAGCGGCCAAGGTTAAGCTGTGCTCTTCCTTTGGGAATTGACAGTCGTAGTGACTGCTGTCTTTAGTACATTACCGGAAAGTTTCCAAGAGGCAGTTCTACAAGATGAGCGTTTGAAGAAGCCAGTCCTGTTTTCCATCTTTTGCTTTCAACATACGAGTTGAACTTTTATCTTTCTCCATTTAATATAAACCAAAATTCATCTTTTAAAAAAATGTTGATTTTTAACTTTTATTTTAGGTTCAGGGGCACATGTGCAGGTTATAGAGATAAACTCATGTCATAGGGGGTTGGTGGACAGATTATTTCTTCACCAGGGTACTAAGCGTAGCACCCAATAGGTATTTTTTCTGATCCTTTTCCTCCTCCCAGCCTCCACCTTCAAGTAGGTCCTAGTGTCTGTTGTTTCTCTTTTTGTGTCCATGTATTCTCATTATTTAGCTCCCACTTGTAAGTAAGAACATGTGTCGTTGGTTTTCTGTTCGTGCATTAGTTTGCTAAGGATAACGACCTCCAGCTCTGTCTCTATTGTGGCAAAGGACATGCTATCCTTCTTTTTTATGACTGCATAGTATACTTTGAAAGGGGAGAATGTTGGGGGGGAGTGAGCTGGTGTCAAAGGAGCTCCAGGTCATGCTATACCCGCAGAGTTCAAGAAATGAAATGTCACCCCGAGGAAGGCAGGCAGGCTGCGGGAGCATGGACGCTGTCTGCAGGTCCTTGAAGACTTGTCACGGCAAGGAGGAATTACGCTTTGGCCGACTGCAGTGAGAGACTATGGCTGCTGTCCAGATGACCTGAGGATGGGGGAGCAGCATTCCCCAAGCTTGACACCCCTGGATAACAACTTTTGCTGAAGAGAGTGTCTTATCTTGTGGGGATGTTGGGCAATGGAAGGAAAATAAAAAATTCCCAAAGTCAAATTCTTCTTTTAGACTTGATACCATTTGGTTAGTTTAAGTCCATGTTGTTTCCTCTGTGAGCTTTGGCCCCAGGTCAGTCACGTCCGTCTTCTGTCCTACTTGGGTGTCATCACCGCATCCCCTGTGCCTCACCTGTACTCAGTCTCACGCCTCTGCAGGGTGTCCACCCTCTGGTCCTGGAATGTCCACGCACTGTCCCATCTTAATGTGCATAGCTGCCCTGAATATGCCCCTGTATTTCTTCTGCTTTTTCCTCCTTTCTTACATGTAATACGTTTACATGGATAATTACTTCATGATGCTAACTTTGATTTGTTCTCTGTTCCTCCCCTCCTCCACCCCATACATCCTTCATAAATTTTCTCTGATCATATTAAGGCAGCGGTCCCCAGGGACTGGTTTTGTGGAAGACGATTTTTCCACAGACCAGCGGTGGTGGTGGGGGCAGGGATGGTTTTAGGGTGAAACTGATCTGCCTCAGACCATCAGGCGTTAGTTAGATTCTCATCTCATAAGGAGCACACAACCTGGATCCCTCACATGCACAGTTCACAGTAGGGTTCGCACTCCTATGAGAATCTAATGCCACTGCTGATCTGACAGGAGGCTGAACTCAGGTGTTAATGCCCGCTCGCCTGCTGCTCACCTCCCGCTTTGTGGCCCGGCTCCTAACAAGCCACGGGCCAATACTTGTCTGCAGCCCACGCTTTGATGACCCTTGTATTAAGGGATGTTTTATTCTACCTACCGAAGAATGAAAAGGTGCTTCCCAAACTCATACTCTTCCTTAATCAGGCCTCAGGCATGTGGACCCACAGTACAGTTCGTCATTTCAGACAGAGGAACATGCGGCACATGGTTGAGGCAGTTCCGTTTTTCTCCCTGGTTTTTATACCTGAAACTGAATCACATTTTATGTGCATAGTGGTTGTCCTCTGTCTGAGATTCCACCTGCAAGTTGCCATTGAAACTCCTACTTCTGCTTCTGCCTTGCAGCAGCTCTGGGAAGCTGTGGCTTTCATACTTCCCCTGCTGGCCCTATGGCTCGCCCATTACCACAAGTACCCAGATGATTGTCTTTGTCAAAAACAAGAGTAGGGAAACAGATACCAATGGCAGCAGCTTCTGTTCACCAAGTGCTTGCTGAAGTTGAGCACTTCACATGTGGATTTTCACTCTGGCTTTCCAGTTAGAGAAGATGCATGTAGTATAATGATTTCATTTCATACAGGAGAAAACTGAAGATAGGTGCTCCAAGAATTTCCCAAGAGCACGCATGGGATAAGGACCCTAGCAGATGTGTTGGGCCCCTCCTTCCATACCCCACCTCCAGACAGACACTGATTGTAGCCTCAGTTCAAACTGCATCAGCTCGTACCCCACTGGGGAGCACAGAAAGGTTGCAGCTGCAACAATTCCCAGCTTAGGGCCCTGATCCTAGTTTCCACTTAACTGGAGTCTTGGTCCTTTCCCAGAGTCCTCCACCCCAGCCAGGTCCTCTCGGAGCCCTCTGCGGCAGGGTCTCCCTTTCCAGGTAGTGAGGAGGGGGCCTTTTCACCTCAAAGCTAGCTTTTCAGGGAATTTCTTCCAGCAGAGCTATGGGGCCCATAGAGGCCTGTGGGAGGCTTCCCACATCTTAATCACTCGGGTTTTCACCACAGAACTCTGCGTCCCTTCCTAGTCATCCTTCTGTGTGGATCCTGGTCCATGAGCCAGGTCCTGTACACACCTGCAGGCCACTTGTGGACTGAGTTCAGGTCCTCTTCCACCCAGCACTCTGGCCTGCAGATCCCCCGGGCACCTCTCAGCAGTAGAGATGGCCAGCAGTAGCTCTGATGACCTCCAGGGGGCAGCCTTGCCTAACCCTGCTGCCGCCAGACCTGCTCGTGTTTCTCAGTAGAATCCAGACTGCTGTGAACTTCCATAGGACACAACTCTCTTGCTGCTGGGCAAAGATTTATCTTTTTATTATAAATTTGCAGCATGCCCAGAAGTATAATTTTTTCTCTTAGTAAGTTTATGGTAAGAATTTTATAGGCATCCTAGAGGGTTTTTCTCATTTCTTTATTCAGGGATATTTTAGACATCGTATACACTATTTTAAAAACTTAAAAGCAGACTTTCCTTGAATGGTGTTTCATTATAATATGTGCCCATTCACCCCCAGTTGATATTAGAAGTGACCTTTATCTAGGACTTTTTTCTCCAAATTGAATGAGAATATTTCCTGTAGGACCAGACAGAAAAATTCCAAAGGGGCAAGTATTTTAAATGGTTAAAATGTAGCCTTGCTCCTTTTGCCTCATTTAGTTAGTCCTTTTTTAATGTCATGATCCCAGAATCAGTTCCTTGGCGGTCTCCTCGGTACCTGTGGCTCTTCACTTGGTTTCATCGGCCAGCAGGAGGGTGAGCACATCCAGTGTGCGGTAAAATATCCAGGATGTTGCGGGGAATACACTAGTTGTGTGTTTTTTTGTTTTTTTGTTTTTTAACTTCCAGGTGGAAGGGAAAATGTTTGACCCCTAAAGATTCATGGCACTTCCCCTAGAATTGAGAGGAAGTGATTTCTATAGACTCTAACAGACTAATTCTAGCACGTTTTCCTCATACTGTACTATTTTTAGGAGTAAAAAGATATAAATGTGGGATGATGTTAAGTTTACTAGACCAAGTGACATATTTTGAACAATTGGTAGGAACCCAAATGTGTTTTGAAAAATATCTAGAGAAAGATTTTAAAACTGTGATTTTTCTTATTATGAAAAGAGTTTTTCTTAGAACAAAAACAGTAACAGTGACTAGCATTTACTTATTTCGTCACTCCACATTGTCTTCTCATTGAAACCTCCAGGCAACTTTTTTTTTCTTTTTTTTGAGACAGACTCGCCCAGGCTGGAGTGCAGTGGCATGCTCTCAGTTCACTGCACCCTGCCTCCCAATTAAAGTCATTCTCTTGCCTCAGCCCCCCAAGTAACGGGGACTACACGCGTGTGCCACCTCGCCCAGCTATTTTTTTGTATTTTTAGTAGAGACAGGGTTTCACTATGTTGGCCAGGCTGTTCTCACACTCCTGACCTCAGGTGATCTGCCTGCCTCGACCTCTTGAGTGCTGAGAAATATAGGCGTGAGCCACCACACCCAGCCCCAAGCAACTTTTTGAAGCAGGCATTATTACCATGCCCATTTTATAGATGAGAAAAGAGCTGGATCCAGGTAACTCGTCCAAAGTTACACCCTAGGAAGTGTTAAGTCAGTACTTGAACCCAAGCAATCTGGCTTCGCAACCTACACTCTTAGTCATTATTGTCTGTTACCTCTTATGAGAAGTGTTTGATTTGAGTGATCGTTTATGGAAGAAGCACTCATAGTCGCTGTCAGGCTGTTGCAGTGGAGTTGTTAGAAGCACAGCTATGCATTGTGCGTCCGGCCAGTTCCGGGTCATTTCTCATCTTCTCTTCACCAGAGTATAAAAGTGAGACTTGGCAAAATGCTTTTGTATCTTAAATGGTATTTTTGGTAGTATTTGCTGGAGAAGAGAAATTTTGCAAAGGTCTCCACCCACATGGGCAGCCTGTCCCCCTTCTTGTACCACAAGTTGGGTCCTTGAGTGAGGCCTCACAATGAGTCAGGACAGGCTGCTGATCTCCCAGTTCAGGGCCCAGAACTGGCTGGCAGGGCTTCAGGGAGAGGGCCCAGCAGTGCTGGGGGCCTGACCCCTCCTGTCTGAGCAGGGCTGGGAGGGTGGTTGGGACACCTGTATTTCAGGGCCTTGCTACAAGATGTGTCCTGTTCAGGATATGCAAATTCTCTACTGCTGCCTTAAGTAATTTTGTTCTGTTTTGCCGATTTTGCTGTTTTTCTAGTAGGCTTTTTTTAAAAAGTGTTTTTGTTTTCTCAACAGATTTAAAAGAAGAGATATCAATTTCTATTAGTGGCCTAAGAACCTAGCTAAAGGGGAGTGCAGCTACAGCCACAGGCCACCATTGGCTCCTGCCAGCAGGGGACCTGGTTTCTCAGTGCCCAGAAGGGCAACTTGTCACCAAGTGAGCCAGACGCCCTCCTGCTGCGCTGCAGGTTTAATATTTGGGTCAGAATTGGCTCCATTACCTTTATTTTCAGCTACATTTCTTCCAATTTGATTGGAGTGAGAGAAGAGCAATGGGCTGCAGGATTGTAGAGTGTCAACTGTTTTCTGAGGACCTTTTTCAGATGTACATTTGCTTAAATCATTCACTTCTGCTCCAAGTTTGAACATGAAGTGCAGAGGCAGCACCGTTGCTAGCATCTCAGCAGTGGGACGGAATAATAAGTTGACTATGCAGAGTCCCCTGTTGATTGCTTAAGTGTTCTCCATTTTGTGTCCATTAATTAGTACTGTAGTTATCACCGGCAGGGGACCTGGGAGTACTCCATTTCCTGGGTCCCATTGGACAGTGACGAGGTGGGGGAAGCTTCAGTGAAGGAGTGTATTCAGGCAGAAGATACACTTGAGATTTTTGAGAGAAAGGAGTGAAATCAATGGTTTATTTTCTTTGTGAGCAGAATCAACGCAGTTGCACAGCACCACGTTTTCACAGTGTCCATCTGAGGAGAGGAATCGGAGGGTGGAAGGCTGCAGTGGCTGCATGCGACTCAAAGGGTTTGCCTTGGGAGTGAGTGGGCACCCTCTGTGTGTGGCCAGTTGCCTGCCCCACCCCACCACCTGCATGTGGAAGGCAGGTTACCATCTTAAGTAGAAATGTCCATGGATTGGATAATGTCATGGATGTTTTTGATTAAATATTTCGACTCTTTCATGAAACATTACAGCCTTCTTCTGGTAATTGGTTAGTTATAGCTCAGTGCAGCCAAGTTGGCACATACTTAGTTTCTTTGAGCAAATCTTGCCTGTTCAGTTAATTTAAGTCCATCCTTATAACCAGGGTGATAATTCTGTCCAGAGCGTTGCTGTTGACGTGAAGCCCTCCAGTGTGTCCTCTTTCATCTGCTCCTCGTAGCGACGCCCTGAGGTGGCATTGGCATTCCTAGGATCCCTGTTTTAGCAAACCGAGTCTCTTGAGAAATTAAGTGATCTCTTAGGTCACACAGCTAATGCTTCGTAAAGCATTTCCTAAATCCAGATCGCCTTACTCTAAGTCTTATAATACTGTTACTACTATACCATGTGACTTAGCAACTTAGAATGTTTTTCATGGGAAATGTTAGTGCAAATTGGAAGAGTCCTTCATGCTATGATCTTTCCTGTTTATAAATGCAGCTGCCATGTTCATGAGAATTTAGAGGAAAACAAAAGAACAAGAAAGCATCTTATTGATTATAGACCCTTTATAGATGGTGCAGGGCATCAGTTCATATTTGGTGAGTTGATGAGTGGCATTTTCATGTGGAATTAAATATTGATGCCAGCTGTGGCGAAGTATTCTTTCTGATACCAGCTTTCGGGCATAGAACTTCATCACCTGGGGCTTCTCTTCCTTAATCTAGAGAATGAAAATTTTGAACTGGCCTATCTCTGAAACCCCATTGATTAAAATTCTTGAACTGTATGAAATTTGATAACTTAGACACAAAAAATAGGTGGACAGTATGAGAAAAGTTAACAAATGTTTTATTTACTTTAATATTTTCAGTAAAATTAATTCTTAGGACACTGAGTAACAGGACTGAAAAATAACTTCGTTGCCAGCACTTTTCTTATTTTAAAATTGGCCTGCTGTATTTTGAATGTGTATTGACCTGCAAATAACAATAAAAGTATATTTTATGTGTGTAAATATTGCTCAGGGAACAAATTGTCGTATGGAATTGATACTAAGATTTTCTTTGTTACAAATGGAAGTCAGTTTCTCTATGCATATATCTGAGAAACAAAGTCATCTGGTAATAGTGTGTTTTTAAAGATATGTTTGACAGCAAAAGAACACTTAAAAGCTTTGCTTGGATTTGCCATCATTAGTAATTAGGGAATTGCAAATTGAAACCATAGTGAGATATACCACTCATTTAGATTGGCTTAAGTTAAAAAGACTGACCACATCAGTTACTGGTGAGGAAGTGAAGGAATTGAAACTCTCATACACTGCTGGTGGGAAGGTAAAAATGATACACCACTTTGGAAAAACTTGTCAGTTTGGTAGGAAGTTAAGCCTACACCTACCATATGATCCAGCCTTTCTACACCTAGATATTTATCTAAAAGAAAGGAAATCATAAGTTCATACAGAGGCTGTGCCCAAATGTTTATAGCAGCTTTGTTTGTAGTGGCTCCAAACTGGAAATAACCCAGATGTCCACCAGCAGATGAAGGGATGAATGGTGGTTTCACACATACAGGGACTGCTATTCGACAGCGAAAAGGAATGAACCCTTGATACACACAGTAGTGCGGATAAATCTCAGGGTAATTATGCTGAATGAAAGAAGCTGGACAGAAAAAAAAAAAAAAAAAGAGTACATACTGTCCCAGTCCAGTTCTAGAAATTATTTTAGAAAATGCAGGGTAATCTCCAGCGGCTGAGAGCAGGTGAGTGCCAGGGAGGGAGCGGGACAGAGGGCATCAGCCAGCTTTGGGATGAGGGAGAGGCTCACGGTGAACTGGGCGTAGACAAATGTCAGAACTCACACTGGACACTTTACATTTGTGCAGCTTATAGTACGTCAGTTAGTCCTCAGTAAAGCTGTTGTATAAAAAGCTTGGCTTGGAAACAGAACACCACAGGCACACACGGTTTCTTTCTGCACGTACAGTTTTGACTTATGAGCCTCGAGGCAGCAGGCATTGGACAGGGTGTCAAGCGGGAGGTCCCGACTTGCCCCATCTCGCCAGCTGAGCCGGCTGTTCTCACTAGACATACAGAAGATGTGTGAGCTGACTTTTAGTCCCTGAGAAGGCTGAAAGCATTTTCTCCACATACAAACCACTGCCAAGCCACCAGGGCCTGCTTAATGTAATTAATTGTCTTTTTCGGTTCCATGAATAGTACCCGAGAGATCTGCAGGAGTTAATGGACTTACAGGAAGTAGGCTGTGCTCCTCGGCTCCCACCAGGCCCAAAGCCGTTCTTGCCACTCTCGTTCCAGGGTGTCTTTGCTCACCTAGGTCTCCAGCAGCCCATTTTATGGTGGTGGCAGTGGAGGTGTCTGCGTCTTTTCGGCATGCACACTCTTTCCGTCAAAGGCCCGAACTCTTGGCAGCCTGACTGCGGGGCCTGGGCTAGTGCCGCCTCCCTAGCTCCACACCCTGGTCCCCGGCCAGGCTCGGTGGTGAATTCCTTTCACCACATTGTGCACTTCCTTCTGTGTGCTTCCGGGGGAAATCAGTGGTTTAATAATGAAAACTTGAAATAAAAGTGTCCACCTGCTACGTAAGAGCCTAAGACATGTCAGAGAAGGTGTCTTATGTCAGCAGAGGTTTCTGTGGACTGAGGGTCTTTTCTTATTTCCACCGCACTCTGGATTGAGCCTCAGGAGAATGGGAAAGAGCAGTTTCCCTTCCCTTTCCTTTTTCTCTTTTGTGACAGCGCTGCCCGCCTGTTTGTTTTCCTCCCTGCGGCGGTGGCATGCTGCTTTTGTTGTGCATGTGTTCCGCTGGCAGTGGGACTGGATGCCCCTCCCTCCTGTCCTTCCTTCCTTCCCTCTGGGAGCGGTCTGTCACCAGTCTCCTCCCAGGGCAAGTCACACACCGTCTCCACTGGGGCCACTTGGACACCGGGCGGCCCACCTGGTGGTGCAGCCAGGCCAGCTGGCCTCACCCAACTCTCCCCTTCCCCAGCTGTGGACGTGGCTGGAGGAGCTGCAGAAGGAGCTGCTGGACGACGTGTATGCCGAGTCGGTGGAGGCCGTGCAGGACCTCATCAAGCGCTTCGGCCAGCAGCAGCAGACCACCCTGCAGGTGACTGTCAACGTGATCAAGGAAGGGGAGGACCTCATCCAGCAGCTCAGGTGGGCCTCACCCCTCTCCTGGTCCGAACAGATTCTGAAGCCCTGCCTGTGACTCCCCTTCCCCTTTTACTCTTGTGGGCAGTCAGCTCTGCTTCTCTGTCCAGCTCAGTGCAGAGCAAGCAGCGTCGTGAAGGCAAAGGAGAGAAATGGCTCTCTTCTCTCTTTTCTTTTCCCCTCCTTCCTTACAGTTTAACTTCATAATAGTTTTCGTTATAATGTTGACTAATAAGCCACATAATTTAATTTTAATATTTTCTCTTAACATCCAACTAGTAATTATTGACACTTCTTTATAAATGAGATGAATGTGAGCCTCCGAGGACTGCACCCTCAGGCCGGTCTAGAGGACAGCAGTATTCACCTCCCAACGTCCAGATTCAGCCAGGCCTGCAAGGGGCAGACACCCACCCCCAAGTGCTCTTCAAAGCAGGATATGGAGGCAGAGCCAGGGTTGGTTTTGTTTCCTCTGGAAGCAGATTTTTTTTATTGGGTCAGGGGGACCATTTAACCCCCTACTGTATCACTCAGGACAGTTTCTCAAAGTCGTTGACTGCTAACTTTACATGACGTTCACTTTTGCTGGGAGAGACAGGAGGCGGTTACTTAATAAAGGCTTAATTGATTGCATTAAAGGTTAACCTCTCATGTCCAATATGATTCTGTCATTTATACTAACCAGGTATCATCCGTTTTTTACTTAACAAGAAAAGTGGCTAAAAATACAACTCTAAAGTGATTTTCTATCATTATTAGCCTTCTTACAGAGTGATTTCAGAAAATGCCAGAGAAATTCTTCAGTGTCTCCTCACATTCAGCAGGATTGCTCCGAGGAGGAAGCCTAATATTGTTTTGCAGGGGAGCAGCCCGTTCCATTTTCTGAGACAAGCAGTGCGGCTTCCTGCCAGCTTTCTTCCCCTGAAGATCTGCGTGGCCGGATCTGGTATCTAACAATGTGTGACTTTCTCATCCAATTCCTGTTCCTCTGTGCGCTCTCGCAGGGACTCTGCCATCTCCAGTAACAAGACCCCCCACAACAGCTCCATCAACCACATTGAGACGGTGCTGCAGCAGCTGGACGAGGCGCAGTCGCAGATGGAGGAGCTCTTCCAGGAGCGCAAGATCAAACTGGAGCTCTTCCTGCAGCTGCGGATCTTCGAGAGGGACGCCATCGACGTGAGTGTCCCGTGGCCGGCGCCTGCCTGCCTGCCTGCCTGCCTGTGGGAGCCCTGGTTTCCTCCACAGCACCAGTGCCCTCTTGTCTCTGCCCCGCTCAGGTCCTGTGTCCTCACCCACACCCACACCCTCTGTACCAGGAGGGGTCCGGGAGGGAGAGAGGGTTCCTGGAGGCTGGAATTGGATCATCCCTGGGAGGCCAGAGGATGCTCAACCCTGGGCCCCAATGCTGGAAACAGTAGAGCAGGCAGCTCGCGTGGCAGGAGCAGAGCACAGCAAGCGCTGGGCAGAACCGAAGGAAGCCGGCACAGCTTTCTCTCAGTCTTGGGGTGCTTAAACCTTGATTGGGTCACTCACAGCACTCCCTTGTCCTCAGCTTAGGCACAGCCATCAGCTTCAGGCAGCAGCCTTCCCTCTCTTCCTCCCTGTCGTCTTCTCATCCTTCCCCCTCTCCTCCTGTCCTCACCCTCCTCTTTTCTCTCTCTCCCCACCTTCTCTCTCTCCTACCTTCTCTCTGCCTTGCTTCCTCCCTTTCTCTTTCCGTCTTTCTCTCTCTTGCCCTTCTCTCTCCCAGAGTGGGAATAATCCTGACTTGTGGTCATAGCATTTTAGATAATAGAAAACCCAATTTCCCCCCAAAGAGGTGTTCTCAGATTATCCATAATTCTTACCTAAACATGGACTTCTGCACCTTATATGTGAACAGGAGAAAGAAGTTACAGGTGTCTTTTATCTTTCTTCAACACAAAGAGAGTGGTTCTGGGTTCTGTGCTTAGGAGGAGCTCTCTTTTTTGACACCGTGCGAGCAGATGTCAGTCCAGTCGCGTGAGTGCGAATTTACCTGGGGACATGATGAAAGGAGCCAAAGCTGCCCTCCGTAGGTGAGCCTGCTGTCCTGGAGTCTGGCCGCTTCATGCAGCTGGTGGCTGTGACGGCCCAAAGGCCTCCTCCACATACCTCTGGGCTGCCCGGTGGTTCCTCTGTGACTGCTGATAGACACCTGCAGAGCACACCCCCTTAATATTTATTTCTCGTCTCTGGTTTAGAACTCATCAGCAGTTCTTGCCACTCAGGCTGGGGATGGCAGGGCTGTGCGTAGCCTGCCCTCAGTCACCTCGGCACAGGAAGGACCTTCTGCCCATAGTGGGCCATGTGGCTTCCCCTGGGCCTGTCTATAGGCCTGCCCTGGGGAGTGGTTTTGGTTTGTGGTGCAAGGACCAAGTCAGCCCTGCGCAGGACTCTCTTGGATGCCTTTGCTTGGCCACTTGTCTAAATCTCCAGCACTGTTTTCATTAACAACAACAGACCTTTTTGGCTCTGCTCATGCTCATCATTAGTGAATAACAAGAAAAGAGTCAAACCCTAAACATGTGACTTGGTGAAACCTGCTCAGGTGCTCTCAGAGTCTTGGCCTTTAGATCCACATGGAGCTATGCAGAGAAGAGGCACCTGCACGCTGGCCTCTGCCCAATGAGGGCCTGCTGTGGCCTCCCCAAGGTAGCAGCACAGATTAAATGGGAGACCAGCCAGGTCCACTCCCCTCTCTGACTTCAAAGGACTCACTTTTGTAAAACTTAGCTGCATATGGAATATTTTCAACTAGGAAACACAAACCAACCAGAAGCATTAGTTGCAGTTTTTCTTCCAGGACATTTTGATACTTGAAAAAAAAAATTGATTCATTTATCTTCATACTATTTTAAAGAGAAAAAAATTTTTTAATATTAAAAAAGTTGTATTTATTGTAAGTATATGAAAGTACTTCCAGTTTCATTGAACCAGATCAGGAAACAAAAACATACATTTTTCCCCCAGCAAGGCCACAAAATTACAAGTGTCCTAGATACAGCCAGCATGCCAGAGCCTGGGGGAGTGCATCCTGAATAGAGGAAGCTGTACCTGCAGCCCAGTGTTAGGCCAGCTTCAGATATGGTTCAGAAGCTGCTACAAGATCACAGCCTGAGAAGCTCTGTTCTCTTTCATCCTGAAAAATGAAGATCTGAGCAGTTTAGGCTTTGGCCGGGTTTCCTCTCTTATCCAGGAAGATACCACATCTGATGGCCCATAGGAGTATGGAGTTATGTTTTAAAGTTTATTATGACCGGATGTGGTGGCTCACGCCTGTAATCCTAGCACTTTGGGAGGCCGAGGCGGGCGGATCACCTGAGGTTAGGAGTTCGAGACCAGCCTGGTCAACATAGTGAAACCCTGTCTCTACTAAAAATACAAAAATTAGTCAGGCGTGGTGGCAGGGGCCTGTAATCTTAGCTACTCGGGAGACGGAGACAGGAGAATTGCTTGAACCCCAGAGGCGGAGGTTGCAGTGAGGGGAGATTGCGCCACTGCACTCCAGCCTTGGTAACAAGAGTGCAACTCCATCTCTGAATGAATGAATGAATGAATGAATGAATGTCTTCAAAGCTATACAAAAGTACAGATGGCAGTACAATGGAACTACCGTGTGCCTGTCCCACAAATTCAGCATGATTTTACCAGCCTGGTTAACCTTCTTTGGTTATTGCTGTGCTATAGTGTTCTAGAGAAAATCATTGCCAGCTTATTCTTTCACTTCTAATGGCTTTTCTAAAAGATGAGGCTATTTTCTTACATCCCCACAGTCAACTAAACATCTCCCCAATTTGACAGTCATTTCTTACTGTCATCAACTCCCAGCATGTTCAGATTGACGTGGGTGCCTCAATTAGGAGGCACGTGAAGTTGGCTCTTGTGTTTAATGGTCAATTTCTTAATCTAGAATTGTCTCTCTTTTTTCCTCCTCCTCTTTTTTTTATGCCATCATTTGCTAGAATAACTAGATCGGTTGTCAAAGGAACCAGATCCCACATTCAGTGTTTGTTCACTTGTATTATTTTAGGTTGTGTAACTTTTAGTTTCCCTGGTGTTTCCTCTAAACTTAGAAGTTAGATGCAAAGACCTGATTCTAGTTCTGTTGTTGTGCAAGAGTCTTTCCGAGGTGGTGCATCGTAGTTCCCCATGCGAAGGCTGGGCCTGTCTAATTCCACTTCCCTGGGGACCCTGAGGCCGGTTCAGGCACCATCATGCTGAGCCTTCTGTGGTTAAATCCCCTCAGCCTTTTTCTCACAGTAGTTCACTATGTGCTGATAATCATTGCTTATGAGAATGTGAAAACAATTTTCCAATTTTATTATTCTTTCTGCATTTAATAGCTAGATTCATCTATAAAGAGGAATTCTTCATTATAAAATGTTCTTTTATCTTTTAGTTAAGTGCCAATATTTAGGATAATGATTGGTTTTCTATCTACTTTTTTTTTTTTTTTTTGAGAGAGGGTTTTACTCTGTTGCCCATGCTGGAGTGTAATGGTGCCATCTCAGCTCACTGCGACCTCCGCCTCCCAGGTTCAAACAATCCGCCTATGTCAGCCTCCCAAGTAGCTGGGACTACAGGCGCATGCCACCACGTCCAGCTAACTTTTGTATTTGTTGGTAGAGATGGGGTTTTGCTATGTTGGCCAAGCTGTTCTTGAACTCCTGACCTCAAGTGATCCTCCTACCTTGGCCTCCCAAAGTGCTGGGACTCTAGGCATGAGCCACCACCCCTAGCCAATTTACTGTCTACTTCTAGTAGAAACCAAATACTTTTTCTTTTCTTTCTTTTTTTTTTTTTTTTTTTGACTTTTAGCTTCTCTTATTATTTTTGAACACCATTAGGAATAGTAATGGATTTTTGTATATACAATATATTTTATGTAGTTTCAGTAATTTATTTATCTTCTCTTTTGGTATCTTTGGCCAGTGGGAACCCCTTCATCTGGCTTCTGTGTCCATTTATTTATTTATTTATTTGTTTGTTTGTTTGTTTGTTTAATTTATTTAAACAGCTTTATTGAGGTGTGATCTGTATACCACCGAAGTCATGCATCTTAAGTGTTTGACGTCTCTGTTCTTTGACAGAGAGACATCTCTTCCTTCCTTACTTGGTACAGAGTGAGAGGTGGCTGCGTGTATTTGTTTTTTGTCTTGATCTTAAATACCTTCCTCTTTCAGATTATCTCAGACCTCGAGTCTTGGAATGATGAGCTTTCTCAGCAAATGAATGACTTCGACACCGAAGATCTCACGATCGCAGAGCAGCGCCTCCAGCACCACGCAGACAAAGCCTTGACCATGAACAACTTGACTTTTGACGTCATCCACCAAGGGCAGGATCTTCTGCAGTATGTCAATGAGGTCCAGGCCTCTGGTAAGAGGCTCATTCCATCTGTGTCCGTTGTGATTTCTTCATGTCCTCATGGCAATTCAGTTTATTTCAGTGGGATGACTGCACATTTTGTTAGTTCCTACGATACAGGTATTCTAGATACCTGTTCTTTAAAAGAATGTTTTGCATTTTTATGTAATACAGTCACATTTAACACCGTTACAGTACTCACCCATGATATTCTCACATACTATTTTAAGTATCATGAACTTTAATTTTACACAATGACATGTTGTATCTCTGTGAATGAACTGTAAATCCCAGGAAAACATTTTCACATTCTTTATTTTCTTAGTTTATATTTTACCAGCAGATGTCACTATAGGTTCAGAATTGTATTAGAAACTTAGCAACAACCTGCATATTGCATTATCCATTTCACACAAATTAAATGCTCACTAAAGAGGAAACTGCATGTAATGAGGATAACAACAAAAAAACCCTGAAATTCGCTCATTTCTAAAGAATGCCGCACTTTCCTAGTTATCAGTGTGGGAGTAGAAATGGATGGGATGTGGACGTGGATTGATTGCCTGTACATCCTTTGACACACATTACCCTCCTTGAACTTGCCCTTCAGCATAATGGCTTGGCCCCTAGCTGGGCAGATCATTCACAAAAGCAGATTTTGTGCCATCTGCCCTTTGAGAACAGAAGGTTGAAGTGCTAGCTGAATTCTAGGGTCTCCCTTTAATGTCCACAGGCGTGGAGCTGCTTTGCGATAGAGATGTAGATATGGCAACTCGGGTCCAGGACCTGCTGGAGTTTCTTCATGAAAAACAGCAGGAATTGGATTTAGCCGCCGAGCAGCATCGGAAACACCTGGAGCAGTGCGTGCAGCTTCGCCACCTGCAGGCAGAAGTGAAACAGGTGAGCAAGCCACTGGATGCTTGGGGAGGCTGCGCTACAGACGTTTGATATCTCATCAACTTCCTGGAAATTCTGACCTGTAGCATTGGGGAGGATTGTGCCCGCTCAGAACACAGCTGTCTTGATATATAAGATAATGCGCACATACACACACCCCCATTACAGCCATCCCTAATGTGTGAAAAGGGAGCCAGTGGCCAGGATGACTGGCTGGCTGTTCACCCAGCACGGGCAGTACTAGAAGGTAACAGCCCTTGGTTTCTTTCAATATTGATAGTGTGTCTCTTGCTCGAAAGCCTGAGCATATTGCCTCTTATATGACTTTTTCTGCCCAGTACTGTTAGGATCTGGATTGTTTCTCAGACTCCGTATGCCTGGGTCATTTATTGTGTTATCAGGATACCGTATTACCACATCCTGATGGCATGACAAAGTGAAAATAGAACATGGGGAAGGGATTGCTTTTGGCTCAGTACCAGTGGGGTTCTATGCGTGGATATGACATTTTATTAACTGGCTTGATGGAGGGAGAGAAAAGTTTATGGTGCCCTGAAAGATGCAGAGAAAGCAAACAGAAAGTGAGTTTGGTTGGAGGGGACTTAAGATGCCTCTGGACCATGAGCAGGAGGTGGTGCAGAAGTAGGTGACACTCACACTGGGGCAGGTAGACTCTTCAGTCAGAACTGTTGAAAAGAGCACCTTTTGGTCTCCCACATGCCATCTGTAGCGTGGGTATTTTTACATATAAACAAGTGTTGTGACCTGCTAACAAAGTGCTCCTTCTTGCAAAAACACAAAACAATTTAAGAAATAACGGAATAAATAAATGTATCCCTTAGGATTTGCCTTTGTCTATAACAGAGACTAAAAAATAGTGGCTTTGAAAAGGTGTTTTCCCCATGTGACAAGTCAGGATATAGAAGATAGCTGGTCTGCATTTAGTGCTCCCGTGGTACATCAGGCTAAGATCTTGGTGATGGGCGGCCTTTCCCTTCTGGTTGCCAAGTGGGTGTTGTAGCTCCAGCCATCACCTCCATATCCCAAATTATCAGGAAGGGGAACACATAATGAGAAAGAGGCAGCCCCTCTATCACAAAAGAAATATTTTCACAAACTTCCCCAGAGATTCCTGCTTTGCTTTCATTGGCTAGACTTGTACATTGCTGTAGCCAAGCTGTAACAGGAGCTGAGAAGTGGTTTTATTGTTTAAGTCCTCTTCCAAAGTTGGGGTTTTACTTAGAAAACCCCAGCCACAGACGTGGTTTTATTGTTTAAGCCCTCTCTCAAAGTTGGGGTTTTACTTAGTTGGAGTTTTTCTAAGTAAAGCCCCAACTTTGGGAGAGGGCTTAGACAATAAAAGTACTTCTGTGCTAAGTAAACGAGAGGGCAATAGGTATTATATAGGTTACTTGAGGTCTCTTCCACATCCAACTATCCAGAAGACCTCCCACAATCTGTGGTTTCCACTATCAGAATTTACTTCCTCTGAGTGTGTGTGCAGTTGAGAAGCTCATGGTTTGAACCTGATCATTGTAGCACGGTGTTACTCATACCTTTTTTATTATGCCGTTCAACACTGCAGGTAAATTGGAAAATTAGTTCGTGAAATAAATTAGTTCCCACTTTTCAAGCAGTTGCCAGTTTTTCAGTCCTAAAAATGCTGAAAGAGAATGAAAAATGCTTTTCTTGATTATCAAGGAATTCTTGGTGTCAGTAGGTTTTCTAAAATGTAGCCCTTAATCTATTCTGGCTTGTGGACTAGTATCAACAATCCACTGGACCCTCCACCTTTTCATTTCCCATTTGCTACTAAAAATAACAGAACTAATTAAAAAGATGCAGCACTTGCAGGCAGGTACCATGGAAGAACATCAGGCTGTTGCCAGGAGGATGATGAAGCCATCAGTGCTTTGTACCTACCAGGAGCAACTGGACCACCTTGCACGCTCATATCTCACCCCTGATGGTCCACAGGATTCTCTGGAAAGTCCGCAGCTTGGAGTTACCCTGTGTAATGTTTCAGGTGCTGGGTTGGATCCGCAATGGGGAGTCCATGTTAAATGCCGGACTTATCACAGCCAGCTCGTTACAAGAGGCAGAGCAGCTCCAACGAGAGCACGAGCAGTTCCAGCATGCCATTGAGGTAAGGGCGCTGGGCCTCTCTGTGCTTTGGCTCTTTCATTCCTCAGGACAAACATCCTGAATCCAGGGGGTTCCTGTTCTCCTATTGTAGGGGTCCTGGCAAGATGCACTTTCTCTGATCTGGAACAGCTCAGAACCAAGGAGCCCACATTGCAGTCTCAGCTGAGGTTTTCTAATATCTTTCTGGTCTCATAAGTATGTTTCTCCTATGTTCCCAACCTCAACCAAGCAGAGAGCTCACCAAGACCAGGTGTATATCATGAATTCACTATCAGTCCGTAAACAATGCCGACAGCAGAACTCCTCAGATTCCTGCTTAAAAGCAGCCTTGTTCACCTTGACAAGGGTCTGTATGCCACAACTGTAGCAAAATGACTCAGGCTAATTCCAGGCCTGATCCAGTTCACTGTCAGCATGTGGACTAATGATTTTTATTTTTATGGTACGGGTAGGGCACATGGGTAATGGTTCTGATTGGTAGTGGTGAGGTAATGTCAAAGGAAAAAACATTTGATTACAGAAATGTTATCTCCCCTCCTCTGCTCACATGTTGTCAGCCAGAGAAGGAAGCTATAGAAGTTGCCACTAATTTATTCCCTAGATTAATTTATTGTCAACTGCTTGATGCCATTGGACGTGCATTAACAGCTCTTCGTGAGGTGCAAACTCTGGGCATCTGTATACTGTGCCAAGGGATTTCTAGTAATTAAATTGCAAGTAATAAATCACTGTGTCTGGGTAAAGGATTGAAATATATTGTATATAGTGTTTTATGGGATCATTTGTACTTTTTCAGGTGAAATGAAAGGTTTTGCTATTGTTTAAAAAAAATCTTGTATCCTCAGAGACCTGTGCTCTCCCTGACCACCCCCTCCCTTGGCTCTACGGCCTCACTGGAGAGAAGCTGACTTCTCAGCCCGTCCTGGCTCTTCTAGTGAGGACAGATGAGCAAAATCTTACAACATTTGCCATGCTATCTGTATAGATTTATCAGATGGCATGGACCTCCAGAGAACACAGTTGTTTCATTCTTAGCTTTTTATTTGTTTTTCCTTTCCTTTTTAAAATCAATAGTTCTTGAAAGCTTTTCACTGGAGTCCAAAGTTAAAGTTGCAAGTGAAAATAAAAGGCGTTCACTCTGGCCACCTTTTCTCTACTTGTTCATTTGCTTCCAGCAGCTATTATGGGAAGGATCAATAGGAATAATAAACTTGGAACATTTCAACTGCTTCTTTGGCTGTTAAGGGTCTTTCCTGCTATTTTTCAGACTAAGAACCCTGCAACTGAGACCCGTTCTGGGAGGTCCTGATGAATTTCATCCTTCGTTTAGCTAATTTAAACATAGACCTAGTTGTTCCTGGGCATAAAACCTTTTTTCCTAAACTGTCTGTTGTGCTTTTAGAAGCGTCCTAGTGAGTATTAACTGAAGGTATTTCCACAAAATCATGAAGAACAGAGTAACTGTAGCCATCCTGGTTGCTTTCTAGTCAGTGGGGACACTCTGGCAAATAAGGCTTCCCTTGTCTTGTCTGTCTCTAGAAAACACATCAGAGTGCGCTGCAGGTGCAGCAGAAGGCAGAAGCCATGCTGCAGGCCAACCACTACGATATGGACATGATCCGGGACTGCGCCGAGAAGGTGGCTTCTCACTGGCAGCAGCTCATGCTCAAGATGGAAGATCGCCTCAAGCTCGTCAACGCCTCTGTCGCTTTCTACAAAACCTCAGAGCAGGTCGGGAGAGGTTCCCTCCCTTGAACTCTCCACTGATACTTTATTTTGAGCTTAATTTCTTGGGACAACTCAATCATTGTTAACATGTCAGTCATTATTGAACCAATCAGTTGCAAGTCCAGCAGGGAAAGGGCTTTCTGGAGTTAAAATTATTCCTGTATACCTTAGATGTCAAAGAATAATAAGCTAGAAAGTAGCTGAGAAGACACCGCTCTGCTTGTCATTTAAACATATGACCTGAAACACATCAGAGAGAGACAGGATATTTGCTTTGGTTTTGTTCTTGCTCTGGAAGGTCTGCCTGCTTTTGACCCTGTAGTTGTTCTCCAGCCAGATAGAGCCCATGGCTCCTTCTTATGTCATCTTCCTGACAGCATCTCATCCCCAGAGCCCGACTGAAAGGGCTTTCCAGAGATACCAGTCGGCAATGGCAGATGCCAAGTCTGAGCCTCGAACTTTTCCTGCTTACAGGTCTGCAGCGTCCTCGAGAGCCTGGAACAGGAGTACAAGAGAGAAGAAGACTGGTGTGGCGGGGCGGATAAGCTGGGCCCAAACTCCGAGACAGACCACGTGACACCGATGATCAGCAAGCACCTGGAGCAGAAGGAGGCGTTCCTGAAGGTAGGGGCCGCGCCGCGGGCAGTGCACCCAGCAGAGGCTTCCTCCCTGAAGGTAGGGGCAGTGCTGCGGACAGTGCACCCATCAGAGGCTTCCT
>NW_012104754.1:1761281-1764580 GCF_000951045.1 Mandrillus leucophaeus | reverse complement strand
ATAAAATATCATTATCTTATCTTAAAAATTAATAGTAATTCTTTAATATTATCTGAAATCCAGCATTGTTAAATTTTCTGATTGTTCTGTAAATGTCTTTTTTTTTTTTTTTTTTGAGACAGAGTCTTCCTTTGTCAGCCAAGCTGGAGTGCACGGGTGTGATCATAGTTCACTACAGCCTTAGGCTCCTGGGCTTAAGCGATCGTCCCACCTCCGCCCCCAAGGACCCAGACTACAGGCACTTGCCACCACACCTGGCTAATTTTTGTATTTTTTTTTGTAGTGACGGGGTCTTCTTATGTTGCCCAGGCTAGTCTCAAACTCCTGGGCTCAAGTGATCCTCCCACCTTGGCCTCCCAAATTATTGGTATTACAGGCATAAGCCCCCACACCTGGCCTACAAATGTCTTTTTATACATGGTTTTAATTAAGATTCAAACAGGGTCCACATATGGATTTGGCTGGGTATATCTTTGGAATCACTTTTAATCTAAACAATATTCCCTCCTTTCATTACTATTTATTAATTGAAGAAATAGGTTCCTCAGATTGTGGCACTTCCCCCATTCCAGATTGTCAATTACATCCTGTGGAGTCATTTAGCACCATCCACAATTTCTAGATTTTTGTTAGGTTGTGAGCCTTGATCAGAGCTGGTTTGAAAGGTGGTGGGGGTGGGGTGGCGGGGTGGGGGAAGAAAGAGGTGGGGATGAGAGAGAGCGAGAGAGCGCGAGCGAGCTTGGAAAACCTTGCCAGTGGTGCTTGTGCTTCCTATGGGGTTGCTCAGGAGACACATCATGTCTAGTTCTCTGTCTCTGTGATTGGTAAGAAGATTGATGAGTGGTTCAAGTATGGTGAGTGCAGTTCACCCCTCTGAACTTCCCTTCCACCTTTCAACTAATGGGGTTAGCACCCAGTGGTGGTAGCTGGTTTTTAGGAATTGCAAAATGGTGATACTCTAATTCTGTCATTTCCTTTGGCCTTGATTATCTAGAATTATTCCTTCTCAGCTATTTGGTTACTCTAAAATAGTTTGTCCAGAAAAGGCAGAGTAAATGCTTGCTTGATCCTTTTTATTTGCCATTTTCAGAATAATGAATTGTTGCTATAGTAACTTCTACATATGACTTTTTTTTTAGTATCATCATGGCTTTAAATATATTTGGTGTGTTTCAAAGCAGTCTCTGTCATTTATCTTTTAACACGCCGCTTGTCCTATCCATAGGAGCCCTTTCGAGGCAGGTCGCTTAGCTGTCCTTAGCCATCATCCTCGTAGTCTTCAGCATCTTCCGTGTTGTTTGGTTTTGACAGTGTATTAGTCCATTCTCATGCTGCTGTGAAGAAATACCTGAGAATGGGTAATTTATAAAAGGAAGAGGTTTAGTTGACACACTATTCCACAGGACAGGGAGGCCTCGAAAACTTACCGTCACTGCAGAAGGGAAAGCAAACACGTCCTTCTTCACACGGTGCAGGAAGGAGAAGAATGAGAGAAGTACAGGGCGAAGCAGGGCAAAGCCCCTCACAAAACCATCACATCTTGTGAGAGCTCACTCGCTGCACGAGAACAGCATGGGGGACCACCCCCGTGATTCAGTCACCTCCCACGAGGTTTCTCCCCTAACGTGTAGATTACAATTCAGATTACAATTCAAGATGACATTTGGGTGGGAACACAGAGCCAGACCATATCAGACAACTTGAAATTTCACACGGATCAGTAGAGACTCACGATGTGTTTTTCTCTTAATTGAAAAAAAGATAGCCTCGCTCCATCTACTGAAAAGGTCTGGAAACAGTGACCAACCCAAAAGCCCTGATCATCCCGAATGACTAGACTGTGGCTCTAAATACCGTTTACCACTAGAAGGAGATAGAGCTCCTTGAAGAAAAGATTAATTCCAGACCCAAGACAGGAAATGTGCAAGATGTTTCCAATTCAAATATAATTAGAGTTTTTTCCTTCTTTGATTTTATATTTGTATTCTTTTATATAAAACCCTTATGTTAAAATATATGAATGAAACTGGTTTGGTTTATCCAGCTGCATAAACATAAACACATACTGTCAGTTACCACAATGACATCACATAACAAAGCTTCAA
This sequence comes from Mandrillus leucophaeus, assembly GCF_000951045.1. Taxonomy (NCBI): domain Eukaryota; kingdom Metazoa; phylum Chordata; class Mammalia; order Primates; family Cercopithecidae; genus Mandrillus; species Mandrillus leucophaeus. The sequence goes on along the minus strand of NW_012104754.1, from coordinate 1,762,475 downwards.
CCAAGGTTGGCAAACTATGAACTGAGGGCTAAGTTGGGCCACCTCGACATAGTTTACCTGTCACCTGTGGCTACTTTCATCGGCTGTTGGTTCGAGTAGTTGTGACGGAGAAACAGACCGTATGACCGCCCCCAAAACTGGAAGTGTTTACTGTCTACCCTGTATAGAAATCCAGGCACAGCCCAGCGGAGTTCTGCAGCTCAAGGTCTCAGGCCGTGATCCAGGGGCAGGCCAGGTGTGCAAACCTCTCCAGGCTGGATGGAGACAGGGCTTCCCTTCCTCTGTGACCATAAAGCAGGGGCTGCCCTCTGTGTCCTGCCCCATGGGCCTCTCTATAGGGCAGAATGTAGCAGCAGGTGTCATCAGAGCGAGGGCTTCAGGAAAGAGAGATTTTTTTTTAATTGAGTTAGGTTTTATCCTATGCATTTTCTAAATCAGAAAGTGGCCAGATAAATGTTGTAGGTAAAGACATATATTAGAGCCCAGTGATGTGTACTCCAAATACACGTTTGTAGAAGTCAGATTAGCCAAACATCGCTCTCCGTTGTTTTTTAGGCTTGCACCCTTGCTCGGAGGAATGCAGATGTCTTCCTGAAATACCTGCACAGGAACAGTGTGAACATGCCAGGAATGGTGACGCACATCAAAGCTCCTGAACAGCAAGTGAAAAGTGAGTAGAGCTGGGAATCCCCAGGGGCGGCCCAGTGCATGCCTGGCAAGAGACGGAAGGAGCCTGCACGACGTGTTCTGAACTCTCAACCTCAGTTTCGTTTTAAATGTCCGTTTCATGTTAATGAAGTCCTTACTAATGATCTTAGTTTAATAGTGAAAGATTAAACAAATGTATAGGCTGATACTATATTGAATAGGTTGATAATTTATTGAATAAATTGAAGAATATAAACAGGGAGAAAATGTAAAATCAGGATGATATTTACTGCCATTGGCTATTTTGTTAAAGTGAAAAATAAATAGGGGGAAAGGAAAAACCAGAGTTATCTATAAGCAAAGTATTTTTTAAAGCTCAAATTGAGAAAATACATCCCAATTTTATCACTATGAAGTATTATCAATTTTGTATACCTGAGGCATAGTTAATAAAAACAAACTGAAAAATAATATGTAGGTTATGTCATTTGAGTATAAAAACCTGTAAAACCATGTTTGTGTGTGTGTGTGTGTGTGTGTGTGTGT
>NW_012104754.1:1757190-1760581 GCF_000951045.1 Mandrillus leucophaeus | reverse complement strand
GGTAGGGGCCGCGCCGCGGGCAGTGCACCCAGCAGAGGCTTCCTCCCTGAAGGTAGGGGCAGTGCTGCGGACAGTGCACCCATCAGAGGCTTCCTGCCTGCCAGGCGCACGTGGCACAGTCATCGCTTCCTAAGGGAGCGTGCCCCATAGCTCTTGCCTGCTGTGGAATGTAACAAGGGCAGTATCACATCAGTGAGAAGTCAGCTGAAGAAAGAAAACCTTAACATCTTTTTCATATGCGATTGCCCTGTCTTTCTAGTTTTCACAGGGAAATAGCTGAAAATCTGTATGAATAAGGATTGGTTGGAAGTCACAATACCAAGTGATTCTGGAGACAGAGCGATTAATCAGTCGCTCTGTTGATTGATTAATCAACCAAATCGGTTGATTTGGTGAAAAACAATACAAATGTAGCTTAAAATAATCTTCCTTTGGAAACTCAGCCTCTTCATTCCCTTCAGAGGGAACGAAGATTGCGTCTCAGAAGAGGTGTAAGTGTGGCATGGAGGAGACACGGTGCAGACGCCACACGGCTTGGGGTGGCAGTCACTGATACCTACTCAGAAAATGCTTCCGACAAGAGAAATGTGTCACATGCAGACCAGACTGGGAGTTTTCTCTCTGAAAAGCTTTAAATGAGGAATTTTTCAAGACTGCTTTTTCTTTTCTTTTGGTTGTTTTTTTTTTTGTTTTTAATTCAGAAAAAGGGTCTCACTCTGTCACCCAGGCTGGAGTGCAGTGGTGCAATCACGGCTCTCTGAAACCTTGAACTTCCTGGGCTTACGCCATCCTCCCACTTCAGCCTCCCTAGTAGTTGGGCCTACAGTGCTCTGTCATATTTTTATGTATGTCACATTTAGTCATACATGGTCACAGATGTGCTTTGGAACAGTTAAATTTTTCAAAGTAGTTGAAACATTTAGCAACATTTGGTGCTGAATGTTCTGTGTTGCATTCTTGGGCTCTTACAGAAATTCTGAGGCTCTGCTTGTTATCACCGCCCAGGCCCATTAAAAGTAGGGGTGGTGGTCACTTTTCCTCCTTACCTCCTCATTGCTGCAGCGCTCTCACCTCTCTGACCACTTTCCTGTTACACTTAATACTTTTTGTGTTTTTTTCTGAAGTCCATCATCTGACGGACAGAGTTATTGTTCAGTCTGTGAGGATAAATTGTAACTCTTTGGCAATTATATCTGGTAACTTACTTTGTGCTCCCACCACGGTGGTTTTCTTTTTAAGCACGCTCCGGGGGTGAGAAAACCATCACAGTTTCCACAGTCAGTCTTTATAACTGTGTCAACACCTTTTTAAAGCCCCTGCCCCCGACATGTCCCTGCTGCTTAAGTTTACTAAATGCTGACCACTATTAGGATTTCGAGGTGGAATCATTAGAATTCTCCCCTTTGTCCAGGATCCATTTAGTATGAAAGAAAAATAAATACCACTTAGTTCATGTAATTAAGATAGCTATTTAGGTAAAATTACAAAACAAAAATATAGGCAGTCCTCAAGTTACGGTGGTTTGACTTGTGATTTTTCGACTTGTTGGTGCCAGTGCGCTATGCATTCAGTAGAACCTGCACGTCAAATGCTAAACAACCATTGATTTTCACTTTCAGTGCAGCATTCGATAAATTACATGAGATAGTCAACATGGGATTATAAGATAGGTTTTGTTTTACATGGTTTTGCCCAGCTGCAGACCAGGGTAACTGTAGGCTTAAACTGAGCACATTTAAGGTAACTAGGCTAAGTTAAACTGGGATATTGAGTAGATTAGGTACAATCAGTTCATTTTTGACTTATAATATTTTTAGCTTAACTTACAATGGGTTTATCAGGGTAAGCCAAGGAGCATCTGTAATCACAAGCCTTTTTGGATTCCTTTGTTCAACTTGAATTTTGTAGTGTTTGTATATAGGATATTTAAGTACCTTTTTATTGTGGAAATTTGAAGATATATACAAAAGTAGAGAGAATGGATTCTCCTCCTATTTTACTCACCCATCTTCACTGATTATCAATTTATGGGCCTATATCCACCTTCAGTGGATTATTTAAAATTCTAGATTTATCATTTTATTTGTGAATTTCAACAGTAAATTCTCCCTTTCAGAAATACAAATAAAATATCATTATCTTATCTTAAAAATTAATAGTAATTCTTTAATATTATCTGAAATCCAGCATTGTTAAATTTTCTGATTGTTCTGTAAATGTCTTTTTTTTTTTTTTTTTTGAGACAGAGTCTTCCTTTGTCAGCCAAGCTGGAGTGCACGGGTGTGATCATAGTTCACTACAGCCTTAGGCTCCTGGGCTTAAGCGATCGTCCCACCTCCGCCCCCAAGGACCCAGACTACAGGCACTTGCCACCACACCTGGCTAATTTTTGTATTTTTTTTTGTAGTGACGGGGTCTTCTTATGTTGCCCAGGCTAGTCTCAAACTCCTGGGCTCAAGTGATCCTCCCACCTTGGCCTCCCAAATTATTGGTATTACAGGCATAAGCCCCCACACCTGGCCTACAAATGTCTTTTTATACATGGTTTTAATTAAGATTCAAACAGGGTCCACATATGGATTTGGCTGGGTATATCTTTGGAATCACTTTTAATCTAAACAATATTCCCTCCTTTCATTACTATTTATTAATTGAAGAAATAGGTTCCTCAGATTGTGGCACTTCCCCCATTCCAGATTGTCAATTACATCCTGTGGAGTCATTTAGCACCATCCACAATTTCTAGATTTTTGTTAGGTTGTGAGCCTTGATCAGAGCTGGTTTGAAAGGTGGTGGGGGTGGGGTGGCGGGGTGGGGGAAGAAAGAGGTGGGGATGAGAGAGAGCGAGAGAGCGCGAGCGAGCTTGGAAAACCTTGCCAGTGGTGCTTGTGCTTCCTATGGGGTTGCTCAGGAGACACATCATGTCTAGTTCTCTGTCTCTGTGATTGGTAAGAAGATTGATGAGTGGTTCAAGTATGGTGAGTGCAGTTCACCCCTCTGAACTTCCCTTCCACCTTTCAACTAATGGGGTTAGCACCCAGTGGTGGTAGCTGGTTTTTAGGAATTGCAAAATGGTGATACTCTAATTCTGTCATTTCCTTTGGCCTTGATTATCTAGAATTATTCCTTCTCAGCTATTTGGTTACTCTAAAATAGTTTGTCCAGAAAAGGCAGAGTAAATGCTTGCTTGATCCTTTTTATTTGCCATTTTCAGAATAATGAATTGTTGCTATAGTAACTTCTACATATGACTTTTTTTTTAGTATCATCATGGCTTTAAATATATTTGGTGTGTTTCAAAGCAGTCTCTGTCATTTATCTTTTAACACGCCGCTTGTCCTATCCATAGGAGCCCTTTCGAGGCAGGTCGCTTAGCTGTCCTTAGCCATCA
>NW_012104754.1:1752138-1754795 GCF_000951045.1 Mandrillus leucophaeus | reverse complement strand
TGTGTGTGTGTGTGTGTGTGTGTGTGTGTATGTAAGTGCTCAAGAAAGGGTCTGGGAAAACGTATACTAAATTGTAATAGGATTGATGTGGAAGGAAAATGGATAAAGAAACTAAGGCACAAAGCAAGTAACTTTGACCAGGGCTACACAGCCTAAGTTGAATTTTATAGGAAAAAAATTGTGATAATCAGTTAGCAAATGATTCATCTCACACTTTTCAAAACAATATGATAGACAAAAACTTTCTACATTACATTCTACTGTCTACTCATCTGATTCATCTGTTAGTTGTCACAAAATAATTTTGTTACACTACTGTAATTCTCTAAGTTCTATCAGTAAAACATTTTTATTGATGGACTTTTTCTTCTGGAAAAATGTGCAACTCACAGAAGCAACCGTTTTTCTACATGAATAAGTCTTCTGGGCCAGCAAGTTGTTTGCATTGATAATTGGTTTACTTGGTTCATTTCCTATAAAAATAATGTCCTTTCATCCATCTCTCAATATTGCTTTTATTTGTTGGTTGTGTCCTGTCTTTTCTGATTGAAGATATTGTGGTCCTTTCTAGGTTGCACTAGTTTGACACACGTTTGTGTGTGAGAGGGAGACTATGTTTCATTTATTTCCTCATTAGATCTTCATTATGCCTTTGCTGTTGTATATCCTAATGTTGGATGCTGTGAAGAATTAAAATAGAAGTGTTCTGTTTCCCTCAGAGCTACTTGGGGGTGAAAGGTTTATTTATGCTCGAGTCAGTGCACTAAGTTCCTGTAAGAGTAATGGTGGCAGAAAAGACAGTATAACCCCAAAGCACAGGCAAAGATGAATCTCAGACCACGTCGTCAGAGGACCCCCCCCCCCCCCCCAGGAGCTTGAGGAAGCACCATATCCAAGAGGGCACTTAGCACCGTTTGCTGCTCACTTGCCCAAAATTAGTACTGGCTCAGGCAGAGACTGTGGAAATGAGAGACTAGAAAAAATGCTTTGGCTCATATTAATTTTCATGTGTGATATTTTCATGTAAGTGACAGCTTAATTTTTTTAGCAGACTTCGGATTTCAAACTTTTAATTTATTTCACTAAACTAGTTTCCTCTTCAGTGGAGTAAAAATAACAGCATGACCACTGGTCCCTGGGAGATAGTTGGCAGTGTCTAAAGGCATTTTTTATTGTCATCAAAAATGGTGACACCATATTGTTACCTTAAGAATATGATGGTATTTAGGGTGATAATGGTAGAGATGGAGAAAAGTCAGTAAATTTGGGGTTCATTTTGGAGGTAGTATTGAGAGAGTCTGTTGTTAGGCTGTATGTAAATGCTGCTCTTCTGTTCTTGTTTATCACAAAGTACAGCCTGCTAGGAACTCAGTAAGTATTTGTGGAAAACTTCCTATATTAATGGTTTTCCAATATAATAAAGTTGCCAGGAACCCTCTATTTGATTTGCAGTTTCACTCTCGAAAATTTTTTTCTTAAGTTTTTTGTTTGTTTCATAAACTTCTAGAGCAAAACAAACTTAGTGTCAAAAATTCAAAAAGTGTACAAATGTATATAAGTTACCTAATTCCTTAGCTACTGGTAACCACTGTCAAGACTTTTGTGCAAGCTGTCTGTGCATATAAATGTAAATATGTAGAGAAATATAAACATTTATATTTCACTCACCCATCCCACTTTTTAATTTGTTACAAAAATGAGACTATATTACCTTGCAACTTGCATCTTTCACTTAATAATATATCTTAGTCATCTTTCTGTGTCAGAATTTAAAGACATGCTGTTCTTTTTAATACCCAGTATAGCATTTCTGAAGTTGATTTGACCTGTCCCTCAATTGGTGGGTCCTACGTTGCTGCCCATTTTCCACTGTTCTAAGCAGCGCTTCACTGTTCAAACATCTTTGTCCAAACAGTTTTGAATACTTGTGTGAGCACTGTTCATCTGAAAGATAAATTCCCAGTTCAAAGGTATGCATGCACATTTTCAGTGTCATTCCCTGGGGTCATCATACTCAGTTTTTCTTCTTCCGTAATAGAGGATCGTGATTACCTGTTCCCTCACTCTTTCCAACACTGGATCTTACCCGTCTGCCAGGAAAGCAGTGAAAGATGGTCTCATTGTTTGAGGTTAAATGTGTTCCTGTATATTTAGTGACTGTATTTTTTAAATTGTGAACTTCATATTTATAGGCTTTGCTCGTTCTTCTTCTAAAGAATTGTTCATTATTTTTCTGTTGACTATTCTGTGTCATATGTTCCCAATTCTTAAAAAGATTTTGTCTGTGCACCAGTTTTTGGTGGTTCTTGTTTGGTTATGACATTTTAAATGTTTGTGTAATGAGTTTTTTTTTTCCTTTGTAACTTCATGCTTCTCTGCTTCCCCACTTCATGTCCTTTCCTCTCCTAAGGGGTTATGGTTTTGTGTTTCTTTTTTTTTTTTGAGATGGAGTCTTGCCCTGTCACCTAGGCTGGAGTGCAATGATGCGATCGTGGCTCACTGCAACCTCTGCCTCCCAGGTTCAAGCGATTCTCCTGCCTCAGCCTCCCAAGTAGCTGGGACTACAGGCGCCCACCACCACACCCTGCTAATTTTTGTATTTTTAGTACAGACAGTTTCACCATGTTGGCCAGGCTGGTCTTGCACTCCTGACCTCA
>NW_012104754.1:1749405-1751058 GCF_000951045.1 Mandrillus leucophaeus | reverse complement strand
TAGTCTCAGCTCACTGCAACCTCCGTCTCCCAGGTTCAAGCAATCCTCCTGCCTCAGCCTCTGAAGTAGCTGTGATTACAGGCGCCCACCACCACGCCTGGGTAATTTTTGTATTTTTAGTGGAGATGAGGTTTCACCATGTTGGCCAGGCTGGTCTCAAACTCCTGACCTCAGGTGATCTGCCCGCCTCGGCCTCCTGAAGTGCTGGGATTACAGGCGTGAGCCACTGCACCTGGCCCAGAATTTCTAATAATTTAGTATAGTCAAAAAATGTTGATGTATCAAGGGGGCACATTTGGAGCATCCCCTTCTTAGGTCATTTTAGGATGAAGTGCTTCTGCCTGTATCATCAGTCATGGAAGATCATTTTATTGTAAAATCTGACCCCATCTTAAGCATTAAGATGCCTGTCACTTCTGTTTTGCCTCAATGGGAGCTTAGGAATCCGTAAACTTTCATCCAGAATTTGAGGGGTCTGGAGGGAAGCACAGGAGAGAAGGTGATTCCCCCAGCGCCTGTGTGTGGCCTGGACCTGGTCTGGGTGCCTTAAAGTCACCCGGGGCAATTCTGTGATGTCAGTCGGTGTTGACCCACATTCTGACCGCGATGCGGACCCATCTTCTGAATCCGGCTTGCAACCTGATATGCAGCTGATCCAGAGCAAGCATTGGATACATGCTTTTTAGCTGAAGAAAAATTAACTTTCTTAGCAGAGATTTCAGACTTAAGGAACAGCTTTTGTTCCATTTTGGAAAATGTAGGTCTCGAAGGATGCAGCCCATGCTCAGAACTCAGTTCCCAGAGTTGGATGAACTGGGTTCCTAGGCCAGGGATCTGACGCCCTGCTCTGCCTTGGCCCTTCTCTCCTCCCAGTGACATTCCAGGTGTAGCCAGCATGTTCCCAATAGCCAGGTGCATGCAGTCGCGTTTGGTAAATTATACTCTCTTAACATTTTATTAGTCAGTTTAACCATATTTAAGATCATTGGAGGCCTGGTTGGATTTCTAATTAGAGATGGTTTCAGGTTCTTTTCTCACATAACTATATTATCTCTCCATTGAAAGACAAGGAATCCCTCAGCTACAGAGAAGCAAAATTGTTCATAATTCTGTTGTCAGAGAAAGATAATGGAATGTATTGTTGCATTTTCCTAAAGTCCACTTATTCACCGAAAATAAAATCCTGAAGTGCGTGCTGTTGCAGGTGGTGCCCCGTCTGCCTTCCGGCCGTTCCGCTTCTGTTCACTGTCACAGTGTGCAGCGGATACCTGGTGCTTCCGCAGACCGGCCTCCAGGGCTCTCACTGATCTTGCCATGGCGCAGGCCCCTCCCGCCTGCTGGCTGCCTGCCCCAGGCCTTGCTGCTCTCCTTCCTATCTCCCAGTCTGTCCATTGCCTTTCTTGGCGCTCGTTTGTGACTTGTTCTTGTCTTTCTTTCCTCTTCTTTCTGTGTGCTGTCTGCCAGCCCGGGCCTCCATTTCTGGTCTCCGGATTCATAAATCCCACTTCCTTGACATCGCTCCACAGTGACTTTACCAGAAGCAGAACTGCAATCGCGGTTCCCTGTCCCCATGTCCCTCTTGTCATGTTGTTAGAAACCACTAGGTGTGGTGTTCTCGCTTCCCTCTTCCCTGCGCCCTGCCTCCTCCTCCTC
>NW_012104754.1:1744880-1746220 GCF_000951045.1 Mandrillus leucophaeus | reverse complement strand
TACAGGCGCCCACCACCACACCCTGCTAATTTTTGTATTTTTAGTACAGACAGTTTCACCATGTTGGCCAGGCTGGTCTTGCACTCCTGACCTCAAGTGATCCACCCGCCCTCTTCAGCCTCCCAAAGTACTGGGATTACACATGTGAGCCACCGCACCCGGCCTGGTTTTTGTTTTTTTGTTTTTTTTTTTTAAATCCACACTTGTTGATTATTACTCCACCACTTTGATATAACCTTTAATCTGTATAAAACTCCATCTACACAAAGTTTTAACAGTCTTGAAAAAAATGCTGATTTTTTTTCAGCCATTGTCGAATTGCATATTACCAACTTGTGCATTATGTAGAATGCATATTACAAAATACACATATCCCACGAATCCATCCAGCCGGAGGTATGACAGACTGACCTCAAATTTCCAGTGGTCTCTTTATCGTAAGATGCTCAACGGAGGTGAGAGTGAGAAGAGGTCTGGTCGACATGCTCACTGAGACAGGAAAGCAGCGCGATTCTTTATTTATCGTGCTGTCTTGGCATGGCATTTGCCTAAAAGTCTCAATAAAAATGAATGGAATTTTGCAGCTGTTTTAATTGATTGCAAGCACCAACATACATCATTTTCTTTTTTCTCTCAGATATCTTGAATGAGCTCTTCCAGCGGGAGAACAGGGTATTGCATTATTGGACCATGAGGAAAAGAAGGCTGGACCAGTGTCAGCAGTACGTGGTCTTTGAGAGGAGTGCCAAGCAGGTCAGTGCACACCTGGTGCCCCGCCTCCCCGCAAACCCCCGTGCTTACACCTGCCTCCACAGAGAGGCCAAGCTTGACATTTCCGCCTTCTTGAAAACCACTTTCTAATGACAAACAGTATTGCCTTCTAGTTATGTTTGTTATGAAAAGAAAACCCCACAGCCTGGTGAAAGCATGTCACTCCGTGATTTTTGACCCCCAACACGTGTGCTTTCCCCTGCTGTCTTTACCTCATCTCTAAGACAGCAGAGTACAAGTCATAATGATGAGGACTGTTTAAAAACTATTAGGGAATCTTGGTTCTGTACTGAGGTAAATACAATGGCTTTTTTAATATTGATATATTTATATTCTCAAGACAAAGTTTTTATTTTTCCAATGAATCAAGCTAAAATTAAGTAAGAAATGTGACAGAATTTCTTTCCTTTTTTCTTTTTTTTTCTTTTTGAGACAGAGTTTTGCTCTTGTCGCCCAGGCTGGAGTGCGGTGGCATAGTCTCAGCTCACTGCAACCTCCGTCTCCCAGGTTCAAGCAATCCTCCTGCCTCAGCCTCTGAAGTAGCTGTGATTACAGGCGCCCACCACCAC
>NW_012104754.1:1734683-1743290 GCF_000951045.1 Mandrillus leucophaeus | reverse complement strand
GCTCCTGCACCAGGTCCAGGAGGCGTAGACCTGTGGGTTTCTCAGCCCCGTCCCAGTTCCCACTGCTGCCCTGGCCGTGTCCCCTTGCCCCTCTGCTCCAGGGTGCTCCCCAGGGCAGCTGCCTCCCCTCTCTCTCCACTCTAGTCCCTTCCTGAAAAAGGCTCATAGTAGTGGTTTCTTTCATTGTGCTTTTATTGTGCCTTTAGGTTCATGGTTGCAAGAAACTCAAAACTTTTGTGTGTGTGGGAGTGTAAATTCATTGTGGAAGACAGTGTGGCGATTCCTCAAGGATCTAGAACCAGAAATACCATTTGACCCAGCAATCCCATTACTGGGTATATACCCAAAGAATTATAAATCATTCTACTATGAAGACTCATACACACGTATGTTTATTGCAACACTATTCACAATAGCAAAGACTTGGAACCAACCCAAAGGCCCATCAACAATAGACGGGATAAAGAAAATGTGACACATATACACTATGGAATACTAAGAAACTCAAACTTTTTATTGTTGCCACATAAGCGACACCATTATAACCATCTAGAATGTGCTTTTTAAAAATTTTGTAATTGTGATCAGACTTCAGTTTTATTTCAGAGAGGGAATGCTGCTCGATGCTGCCAGCCTTGGTTTGCGATTTGACCTTTCAGCGAGGTGCTGCAGCCTTTGGGCTTCTCTCGGGAATGTTTAGCCCGCTGACTCCATTCATTTCTTCCCATTCCAGGCTTTGGAATGGATCCATGACAATGGCGAGTTCTACCTTTCCACGCACACCTCCACAGGCTCCAGTATACAGCACACCCAGGAGCTCCTGAAAGAGCACGAGGAGTTCCAGATAACTGCAAAGGTGGGTTCAGAGTGGACTTTGTGTAGTAGCCTGTAAGTCGAAAGCGAGTCTTTCTCAAAAATATCATGAAGAAATACCTCATGAGACTGGAGAAAAGGGATGACCCAGTGGGCTGTTCCACATTAACTGGGGGATGCTTCCTCCTGCCGTTCACATGTGTCCCTCTGTGTCCTCCACCTCCTCCCTTCATCTGTGTCCTTTGTCCCTCTGATGTCTGTGAATACCGCCGTCTGTCTCCTTTTTTATTCCTTATTTTTCTCATCATTCCCTTCTACACTTTCCCCCTCCTGTTTTCTTCTCTAAGGTGTTTTCCGAGGACTTGCTATTTTTGTGAAACACTATTTGGTGTCCCCAAGTTGACCTTTATGTATTCTTGGGGTGTTTTCTTTCCTACACCTGGGGGTGTTTCACCATCTTTAGATGGTGAAAACTGTTACAGTCATGTTGCTCATGCTCAGTCCAGCTTGAAGTTGTGTCTGTTTTATGGTTGGCAGAGTCTGTGTTATCGCCTCTGTTAGTGCTTGTTCAGAGGTGTCTAAAACTTGAGGCATTTTCATTTTTCTCCTGAAAATAAAAAGAAAATTATGAAATCGAATTATCTTTATGGCATATATGTGAGTAAATACGGCTTTTTGAGGACAAATACAAGAATCCACATACTGACCTGAACGTCGTCCCAATTAAGGCTTATACCTGCAGAGGCTGAGTCCTTCCAAGCGCTCACAATAGTTTTGAGACTCTTTTGAAGTCACCATTGCAACCTGTGGGGTTTTTGTTTTTCAAAGTCTGAGTATACGTCCTTTGTAGTATTTTCCGAAGTGCCTCTATTGTTGATGACAGATTCGAGTTTTTGGGAAAAGCTGCCAATTATTTCAAATGTATAAGAGTGGGAAATAAATGATAAGCAGGATAGTATTTTTGGTTAAAAAGAAGTGTTTCTATAAAGTAGCAAAATTGGTTATCTCCCGTAGCCCCTGCCCTGGCTTTGAAAACGTAACAGGAATTTTTCAGTCATGTAGAGAGAGGATGGCTACTTTGTATTGTTTATTTGTCCATGTTTGTGTTTTCTGTTACTATTGCTGACTCCTCCGGCTCTTCTTTGCCACCCTCTGCTCCTGGTCCCCAAAGCTCTCCTTTCCCTTGGCCCTGAGGTGCTGGGCTCTCTCCTTTTCCGCGGCTCCTATCCTGGAGGCTCACACAGGCAAGCAGGGCTTCAGAGAGACCAGGCATGAGGGGCGCAGCAGGAAGACCCAGCCCAGGGTTGGGGTGTGGTGAGCACTGGGGGAGGGCAGGGGGCAGGACCATGGGACAGTAACTGCCCCCAGAGGCACAGTGAGTACTAAGGAGGGCCGACCCACCCTCCCCTGTGGGTAAGGATTGTGACTTTTCCTCCTCCACATACACACCTGGCTGGACAGTTTTCACTTTTTGTTAATATTTAGATATTAAATAATAGTTATGCGCATTATATGACCTGTATTTAGGGGTGTGTGTGTGTGTATTAGTCATGGAATCTTGCTCTGTTACCCAGGCTGGAATGCGGTGGCACCATAATGGCTCAGTGTATCCTCAAACTCCTGAGCTCAAGCGATCCTCTTCAAACTCCTGAGCTCAAGGGAGGCTGAGGTGGGAGGATCACTTGAGGCCAGGAGTTCGAGACCAGCTTGGGCAAGATGACAAGATCCTGTCTCCACAAAAAGAATTTTTTTTAATTAGTTGGGCATGGTGGTGTGTGTGCCTGAAGTCCCAAGCTATGTTTGCTTGTTTGAATATCGTTTGATTATAAAGGTATTAAGAAAATGCCTAGCATCACATACCACACTCAAAGCTAGATTTAAGATTTGCCATCTTTCACCGCTACTCCACTCTGCAGGCCATTGTGTACGGCCAGGCTGCTCACTGCCCAGCTCCAGGGGCCGTGCATGGGGGATGTGATGTGCACGTGACTGTCTGGAATTGAGCAACATGGTGGCCTGTTCCACTAGTAAAGTGTATATGAAAGAATGGAAGAATTTCCATTCCTGAATATTCCTTTTCCTCAAGTTTGGTGTGCGGTTATTGAAAGATTGGGCAAGGATAGGCTTATTTTTTATTCTTGTATTTTATAAGGAATATCTAAAATTGTGAGTGATACATGACCTTTCTGATCCCCAAATATGTAGAACTGTTTCTTTTGTTGGGTTTATTGAATTGGTTATACTAGGAGGAACTGGTAGATTTTGAAAAGAACACCCCTCACCTTTCCTTTTCTTAGCAATCTTTTTCTTTGGTTTCTGACTGCCTTTCTCTTAATCAGAAAACGCCTGCTTTGGTGTTTGGAGATGTCCTTTGATTTTTCATCATGAGCTGAGGCTTCCTCACTTGCCTTCTGTCACCCGATCTTAGAATCTTCTAAGAAACCATGTTGCTTTTACTGTATAGAGAATTCCCAGCTCTGAAAGGAAAGTCTTTCAGCACACTTGTTACGATGTTAAAACATTTTTAGTGTTGATGGAAATGAACCTGGAGGGCTAAACAAGAGTCTCCCATCACCGGCTCACTGAGACTCGACTCAGTCCCTTCACAACTGTCAGTGCAGTCGTTTCTCCACGGGTCTTGCAGGCACCACTTGCATCCAGATTGTGGGTGTTTATTTAAGAGAGATTTCCGTCCTCACTCCAAACCTAGTGACGTAGGCTCCCTTGGAGTGAGGCCTGAGGATGAGCATTTGAACAGCTCACCACGTGATTTTTGCACGCACTGAGGTCCAGAAACCATTGCCTTACTAAACTGTTCAGGATGCCACAGCCTTTCTCCCATAGGACTTCCTGTGGTCCTACTCACCAGCTTCCCCAATGCCAAATGCTTTACTTTGTTAGAAAGTGTCTAACACCATTGAATTTCTGTCTAAGAACATGATGAGCAAAGCTCTCTTGAGCTTGTGGACTTAAGACTTCAGTTTGCTTTTATTTTTCGCCGGTTCCTCGATTATGCCTACAGATGAGGTTGTTCAGTTAAAATGTTTATGTGCTTTTTAAGCACTGTAGCAATCTCTAGAGATAACAAATAGAATAAGAATGAAAATCCTTATAATAGCTCACTTTAAAAGATGTAATAATTTTTTCTGATGATGTTTTCCAAGATAAATGGCTTTGGAAAAAAAATTAAGTTATATTTATATCTCACCTTAGTACCGAGATAAATACCAGAAAAAGATTTAAATATCAGCAGTGCTACCTAATAGTACCAGAAGAAGTAACAGGATTTTTTTATATCCTCGTGTGGAGAAATTTGTCTAAATGACACAAAATCCAAACCCATGAAAGAAAAGGTTAATAAATTCACCTACACAAAAAAATGTAAAACTTTCCACAGGGCAGTCCACTGTAAGGAACATCTAAAGATAAAAATCAAATAGAGAAGATATATAGGCAGCTCATATCACAAAGGACTGATTTCCCGGTAGGAAAGAACTTTTACAAATCAATAAGGAAAAAAAAAGACCAAGAAAATGGACAAAAGATACTAAACATGTGTCACAGGAAGGGAATAAATGGCTTTCACCATGAAATCATCAACTTAATATCAGAAAAGCGTGCATCCAAACCACACCGAGTTCATTTCACCCAGTGGATTGGCAGAGATCAAAAAGGTAGACCCCATGCTGCATGGACAAGGCTCCATTGTTGGGGGAATGGAGCAGGGCAGCCCCTCAGAGGCCTCTGGCGGCATCTTCCTGCCCGCTCATACTGCACTTGCTGTCTGCCCCAGCAGTTCCAGGTCTCACAATGTGTGTTACGGCAGCAGCACTCAGGCACGTGTCTAACCACTGGTCACGCAGCTGTTTGATTTCTTGCATTGTTGCCGTGGTAGACGGAATTTGGAAACAACACGGAGACCTATTGGCGGAGAGACATTAACTTACGTCCATCCATACAGTTCACATCCATATAGTGAAATATTACGCAGCTCTTAACACAGGCGAGGACTTTAGTTCTGATCAGGAAGGACAACTAGGATTTGTTCAGTAGAAAATACTAATACAGAGCACTGTTTGTTGTATGCAAGAATATGTGTAAAAAATGAGAGAAAAATACTTATGTACATTTGTGCACTCGTTTGTACATGCACGTAAAATGTCTCTGAAGTGATAGCAAGAAGCTGGTAATTGGAACTAGTGACAGTGGAAGGTGGGGTGGGAAGAGTTTTTACTTCCTTTTTTAACTTTGAAATTTTGAATCCTGTAAACGTATTTTAAAAATACCAATGCAAGTAAAAATATACTGAGATATTTTTAAAGTTCATAGGTCAGCAGATTTACAGTACTTAGTTTTTGTCACACCATTCAGTTGCTGAACAATTCTTGTTTGATTTTGGCAAGCTGCATTATCTTTTTATCTTCACTTCTGTGTCCCCATCACTGAAAACATTCAATAGCTTTCTTCACCCCTTGAAGATAGATCTACAGGTGGTTAACAGTGCCCTCCACAGGTGGCCCTTGTGGCAATGTAAGAGATGTTAGTAAGCGAAACAAGCAAACATTTCTGGGCTGTGAAGGTGATGTTCTCACAGGAGAAAGACAGACGATGACTGTAAAAATCACTTGCACCCCCTGTCAGAAGGCCATGCGTGTACGGGAGGCAGCAGAGCAGAAGAATAGGCAGGGAGGCAAGCTGCGGTTTAAAGGGGTCCAGGGAGGGCCCGCTAAAAGAGTGGCGTTTATTTGAGTAGAGACATGAAGGAGCCATAGGGATATCTGGGGAAGTGGCTCTCCAGGCAGAAGCGCCAGTGCAGAGGCCCCAAGGAGGGTGCTGGCCTGAAAGGGTGAGTTGGTGAGTTGGTGAGCCACAGCTGGGGAGTGGGGGTGCTGTTGGGTGGCTGGGGGCTGGCTGGGGTGTTGGGGTTATTTGTGTAGAGTCTGGAGGATCTTGACAGCTGACTTCACAGGTTACCCAGTGACTTACGGCTTAGAACTTTGATTTTACAAGCTAAGATCATTTATCTGGGTTTTGAACTCTGACCTTCTTTCTTTTGGGGATCTTTAAAGTCAGTTTCCTGAATATGTGTTAAAAAGATTTTCTAGGTAAAGCTTAACGGAGAATAGCAGGTTCCATAGAAGAAGAGTAACTCACTTATTTGAAAACACTGTAACAAAGGAAGCTTAATAGTAATAGCCATCGAAATGAATGTGAGGAGAGAGATCTGTCAGACCAGTTGAGTGAGGTTGCCAAATGGTATATATAACTTGGTTTATGATTGTCTGTGTATCTCTGTGAAAAATAATAAATTATGCTTGACTTAATGAAACATCTTTTCTGTGTACATATAAAATAGAACAATTTTAGAGAGAGCTCTCAAACAGGGAAACAAAATTTACAGTACCTCTATATAGATAATTTCCTGACTAGTGAATTTTCCTCCACATTTTCTAAGAGTTAAAAAAGCAATCAACATGATACAGAGGAGCTTCATGAGGAATTTTGTTGAGTGCCTGCTCTGGGGACAGCCTTGGCCACACACGCTCCAGGAAAACCAAAAAGTCGAATGGCTGCTTGCCCCGAAAGAGCCGTGGGTCCAGTTGGGCACAGAGTAAACGTGCACAGAGCGAGGAGTGTCTGCTCAGCAGCTTTGAGGAGAGTAGCAGCATGGCGAAGACTGTGTGCTTCACATACATTCCTTCACGCGTTTTTACTGAGCACCTCCTAGATGAAGACATTGCTGAAAAATAGTCTAAGTTTCTTCTTTGAGGTCATAAAAATGCCATTCATTGTGGAAGTGCTGAGGAAAGATAGCTGGTCAAGAATCCGGGAGATGGAGTGGATGGACTGGGGGCTTTGGTCTCAGTTTCTGCCGCCAGCCGGTTTTCCTGTTCAGAGCTGGGAGTTGGAGGCAAGTCGCCACTATGTTTCAGGTTTCTGGCAGTCGGGTTCATTTGCCTCACAATACTTTCCCGTTGTTTTTTGCAGCAAACCAAAGAGAGAGTGAAGCTATTGATACAGCTGGCAGATGGCTTTTGTGAGAAAGGGCATGCCCATGCGGCAGAGATAAAAAAATGTGTCACTGCGGTGGATAAGCGGTACAGAGACTTCTCTCTGCGGATGGAGAAGTACAGGACCTCTTTGGAAAAAGCCCTGGGGATTTCTTCAGATTCCAACAAATCGGTAAATGGCCTTGTGCAACCTGAACAAATCATGGTCGTCTTCCTGACGCCCGCTTTGCTGATTTCATTAACTGAGTTCATTGGCTCTCTTATTCCACAGAGTAAAAGTCTCCAGCTAGATATCATTCCAGCCAGTATCCCTGGCTCAGAGGTGAAACTTCGAGATGCTGCTCATGAACTTAATGAAGAGAAGCGGAAATCTGCCCGCAGGAAAGAGTAAGCCAGTCTTTCAGAATCTACCAGGATTCATTGAAAGAGTGAAGAGAATGTCGTTTGGACAGACGTGCTTCTCTATGTGCTTTGAAGTCACATGGCACCCAGGCTTGTTGCTCTGAGTGGACTTAGTTGTGTCGGCACAGACTTCATTGGGTTCACTGTTCTCTTATCACCTGGTTCAGAAACAGCACCTAGTTTTTAATCCCTGTGCCTGTGTTTCATGTGGAGTTGACAAATTGTCATTAATAGATACTGATACTAAGGAGAGGAAATTAATAGATTTTATCACCCCTAAAACAAATTTAGGTGTTTAAAAGTTGCCAGTTAGTAAACCCTATGTAAATAAATAAGAGTGCTCTAACCCAGTGGTTCTTCATTGGCAGTTTCGTCTCCCAGGGACACTTGGCAATGTGAGGGGACACTTTGGTTGTCACAGTGGGGAGGGGCAGGGAGTGCTGTTGGCCTCTAGTGGGAAGCTGCTGAGCACTCTCCAGTGCAGAGGACAGCCCCACAGCAGAGTTACCTGGCCCTGGATGTCCACAGTGCCAGATGGAGAAACCCTGATCTATCAGTACCTCAATAAAATGTTTGCAGAAATCTTGTTTTCCCCTTTGAATTAGCGGCTGGATACTGTTGTTCTATTTGTGATTTACCTCTCCAAAATGATCACTCTAAGACTAATACTTTTAGACCCTCTCTGTTATTTCATAAATCCATAAAAGTAGATAGTGAAGTAAATTGCACCCTAACTGGACTCCTCACTGTCTTCCTCTCTTTAAGGTTCATAATGGCTGAGCTCATTCAAACTGAAAAGGCTTATGTAAGAGACCTCCGGGAATGTATGGATGTAAGTAAGTTTTTTTTTTTTTTTTTGCTTGTTTATTTAGATTGAGCATAAGCTTGCTATTTTATTCTTACCTGTTGGTAGTCCTTAGAATAATCACAATTTTTTTCTGTCATTTTTTAAAATTTAAAGTATGCTTAAGCAGCCGGTTTCATGTTTCTGCACTTCTGTAGTGTTCTAGGTTTGTTTTTCACTCATGACAGAGATGATACAGCATTAATCCTCTCATTCTGTTTATCACATGATGGCCTGGCTGACATTCTCTTTGTATAGAATTTTACAGCAGCTTCAGAGAAATGTGCCTACTAGTTATGACTGGCAACTAATACTCGGTGGTATCAGGAATATTGGTTGTACTTGTGGAGTAGGTTAATTCCAAAATTTGAAGCTGGGAATAATTTTAGAGTTGAAAAGTATAGGAACTCTTTTCAAGTATTAACAGCAACTGAGGGCCTTTTTTAGAAGGGTTTTTTGTGTTTTGTAAAAGGGTCCAGTCCTCAGTTATACTTTCATTTGCACATTAATTCTGTGTATTTACAGATGTCAGAAACA
>NW_012104754.1:1731252-1733623 GCF_000951045.1 Mandrillus leucophaeus | reverse complement strand
GAGGGATGATCTTCATTTCCTTTAAGTCACCATCTTCTGCTCATATTCATGCTTGCAGAGAAATAGACTTTACCTCAAAGAATTGCATCCTTCAACTACTTGTTTTTGTGGAGTGAGTTTTTTTATTGGCCCTGGCGATGGTTTGAAATAGAATATTTAGTATGCCAGGCCTCCACTTGACCCTGGGGATTTGCTGCTAGGTGAGTTCCCAGTGCTTCTGGGGGATCGTCCAGTCTAGAGGGGAAGCAGACAGGAGAACGTGTAGTCATGCTGTCCAAAGCCCGAAGCCAGGTCTGCACGTGCCGCTGTGGAAAGAGAGGACAGGTGCTCAGCCCGACGTTCTGGGCTTGGGGAGGCTGCTGCAGCTGCATGCTGTCAGAACGATGCGGTTCTCACTTCAGCAGCTTTCTTTTTACAATAGGGTCTCTTCAACTTGAGGCTTAAATTTCCATTATCCATACAGCTGCTTTTCTATATGAAAGTTTATCATGCGTTGATTTGCTATGGTTTAAATGAGATCTTTTTATTTTTATTTTTATTTTTTTTGGCTTATAGGCTGACAAGTTTCAGATGTATGTCACATATTGCAAAAATAAACCTGATTCTACTCAGCTGATATTGGAACATGCAGGGTCCTATTTTGACGTAAGTAATAGATTCCTGAAGAGACTGTAATTTTCCAAGTTGTGTACATAAAATGCAGCGTTACTCATAACTTTCACCTAATTGATAGTACAATATTTTCATTTTTATCTCTCGTTTATATTGGGCTATTCTTCTATTGTCTTCTGTTTTTTAAAGATCCTACACAAATACTGGAAGCCTTATATCTGTAAGAAACTTAGATTGTAATATATACATGTATGTTTGTGTGTGTGTTATTATTTATACTCAATCATTTATAATGTCATTACTATTTATATTCAATACATTTTTCACATGTAATATTGTACACAGAAGGCATAAACTATTAAGCTTCTTTTCCCCCTCAGTAAAACAAAAACAAATGTGGTGAATCTTTTTATTTTTCCTATTTTAATTTCATGATGTTATGAATTTTCAAAATCAACCTACCAGTAAAGTTTTACAAATAGTGCCGTAACGACTAGGATAATTAGAAGGTTAACTAATTGTGTTCTCATTGGAGTAAACGTAGATACAGGCCATCTGTGTTTTGAAAGCTATTCAGCGGATTATTCAGCACAAAAGGCATGGAGCTTTAGAACGTGATACACAGAGTGCTTTCTGGGTTTCCAGAACTTGGTCAAATATGTGCCAGTACATTTTGATTGAAGGATAAGGTGCTGTGGAATAGTGTGCATAGTTTGGTGCATAAGGTTGTGAGGATGTTGGACTTGTTTTCTGTCTTTACACTTGTATATGTACAGATGGGATCATCAGCTCTTATCTGGAAGTCTGGGGACGTAGAATAAACTTTTCAGTTTCTGTCTTTGAGGTGAAGCCCTGCCTGTAGATGACCCTATTTTAATTGTCATTCTCTTGACCATTACATTACACATTACACATCACTGCCTTTTTAAATAGGAAGGCTTCTCCCAGGCCAATGGGGCCTTTTCTTTTTAATATTTCACATGATTCTAGGTCTTTGCCATCAGACAAAATTCAGCACCTGTATATGGAGTTAGAAGTATTTTAGTATTAAGTATTTCACTTAAACAGTGAGAGCATATAGCACATTTAATGTTTGGAATCAAAGCCATTTTAGAAACCCTTATGCCCCAGCAAAAGAAACTATCATCAGAGTGAACAGACAGCCTACAGAATGGGAGAAAATTTTTGCAGTCTAGCCATCTGACAAAGGGCTAGTATCCAGAATCTACAATTAACTTAAACAAATTTACAAGAAAAAAAAAAATCAAAAAGTGGGCAAAGGATACGAACAGACACTTCTCAAAAGAAGACATTTATGCAGCCAACAAACATATGAAAAACTCATCATCAATGGTCATTAGAGAAATGCAAATCAACCACAGTGAGATACCATCTCCCACACCAGTTAGAATGGCGATCATTAAAAAGTCAGGAAACAACAGATGCTGGCAAGGCTTTGGAGAAATAGGAACACTTTTACACTGTTGGTGGGAATGTAAATTAGTTCAACTATTGTGGAAGACAGTGTGGCTATTCCTCAAGGATCTAGAACCAGAAATGCCACTTGATCCAGCAATCCCATTACTGGATATATATCCAAAGGATTACAAATCATTTTATTATAAAGACACATGCTCACGCATGTTTATTGCAGCACTGTTCACGATAGACTTGGAACAAAGACTTGGAACAACCCCAGATGCCCATCAGTGATAGACTGGATAAAGAAAATGTGGCCATATACACCATGGAATACTAT
>NW_012104754.1:1726826-1728987 GCF_000951045.1 Mandrillus leucophaeus | reverse complement strand
GTCATTTTTTAAAATTTAAAGTATGCTTAAGCAGCCGGTTTCATGTTTCTGCACTTCTGTAGTGTTCTAGGTTTGTTTTTCACTCATGACAGAGATGATACAGCATTAATCCTCTCATTCTGTTTATCACATGATGGCCTGGCTGACATTCTCTTTGTATAGAATTTTACAGCAGCTTCAGAGAAATGTGCCTACTAGTTATGACTGGCAACTAATACTCGGTCGTATCAGGAATATTGGTTGTACTTGTGGAGTGGGTTAATTCCAAAATTTGAAGCTGGGAATAATTTTAGAGTTGAAAAGTATAGGAACTCTTTTCAAGTATTAACAGCAACTGAGGGCCTTTTTTAGAAGGGTTTTTTGTGTTTTGTAAAAGGGTCCAGTCCTCAGTTATACTTTCATTTGCACATTAATTCTGTGTATTTACAGATGTCAGAAACAGCTGTTTCTTGAAAATGTGGTGTTTATTTTTGTCTAACCCCTGTTTCCCTCTCGGCCAGACCTACCTGTGGGAAATGACCAGTGGCGTGGAAGAGATTCCACCTGGCATTGTAAACAAAGAACTCATCATCTTCGGAAACATGCAGGAAATCTATGAATTTCATAATAAGTGAGTGGCTTTTTCTTTGGGAGCAGTTACTTTTGAAATCCACATGCTGTGCTGAAGTTTCGTCACAAGGAATGAAACGTTCCTGTTGAATTAGGCAGATGTCAGTGATTTTGTTACCATTCAAATGAAGCCTATCAGGCTTTCTCCAAAAAGACTGACATTCTAGAAACTCTTTTAATACAGACTCAACTTTATGTTTGTACTTATCTGTTACAGAAATAAGATCAGGAAAACTATGAAAATATTTTTATAGGAAGCTTAATTTCTCTGAAGCTGAGCCATCAGGTGCCCTGTGAGTTACTTCTGAGGGTTGAGAGACAGTGGAGCCCCCTTGGGACTGCTGGCCTATGATGTTTGGTCTCTTATAGTAAGATAGGAGGAACTGAAGAAGCAACAGAAGTGTATTCTGACCAAAATAAAATGCACTTTCCATTGGCCACTGGAGGTACATGATTCTCTTTTAATATTTTTAAAGCAGCAGCGGCAGAATCTCCTTTAGGTGGCCTGTGGTGAGATGACGCAGGGGTCAGCAAGAGCGCAGTCCCCTCACTTCCCAGCAGAAGGCAGGAAAGACCAAATGGGTTTTCAGCCAAATATTTACATCTCTAAAGTATATCCTCAGTGAACACACTAGCACTTTCCCAGAAATACTTTTGTTAGAAAGTGTTTGAAGGCTAAACTGGCTAGCCATTTGAAAGTCACAATAACTTACCCTAGTTAAGAGCTACATGTTTTGTTAATTCTTTAGGGGGCACAGATTTCTCAATTTCTGGCATATCTCACTAGTAAAATGTTTTAAAACACCTTCATAATATTATACCATTTTTATTCTTTGCAGCATATTCCTAAAGGAGCTGGAAAAATATGAACAGTTGCCAGAGGATGTTGGACATTGTTTTGTTACTTGGGTAATGAAACCTCAACCATTTGTTCTCTCCCAGCTGTTAGGTGACATTGAGGGAAGTTAGGAGGGATGATCTTCATTTCCTTTAAGTCACCATCTTCTGCTCATATTCATGCTTGCAGAGAAATAGACTTTACCTCAAAGAATTGCATCCTTCAACTACTTGTTTTTGTGGAATGAGTTTTTTTTATTGGCCCTGGCAATGGTTTGAAATAGAATATTTAGTATGCCAGGCCTCCACTTGACCCTGGGGATTTGCCAGGGTGAGTTCCCAGTGCTTCTGGGGGATCGTCCAGTCTAGAGGGGAAGCAGACAGGAGAACGTGTAGTCATGCTGTCCAAAGCCCGAAGCCAGGTCTGCACGTGCCGCTGTGGAAAGAGAGGACAGGTGCTCAGCCCGACGTTCTGGGCTTGGGGAGGCTGCTGCAGCTGCATGCTGTCAGAACGATGCGGTTCTCACTTCAGCAGCTTTCTTTTTACAATAGGGTCTCTTCAACTTGAGGCTTAAATTTCCATTATCCATACAGCTGCTTTTCTATATGAAAGTTTATCATGCGTTGATTTGCTATGGTTTAAATGAGATCTTTTTATTTTTATTTTTATTTTTTTTGGCTTATAGGCTGACAAGTTTCAGATGTATGTCACATA
>NW_012104754.1:1696719-1721259 GCF_000951045.1 Mandrillus leucophaeus | reverse complement strand
AAAGGATGGGTTCATGTCCTTTGCAGGGACATGGATGAAGCTGGAAACCATAATTCTCAGCAAACTAACTCAAGAACAGAAAACCAAACACTGGGTGTTCTCACTTATGAGTGGGAGTTGAATAATGAGAGCACATGGACACAGGGAGGGGAACATCACACACTGGGGCCTGTCAGGGGGTGGGGGCCTAGGAGAGGGATCGCATTAGGAGAAATACCTAATGTACATGACAGGTTGATGGATGCAGCAAACCACCATGGCATGTGTATACCTATGTAAGAAACCTGCACGTTCTGCACATGCACCCCAGAACTTGAAAAGAAACCCTTATGCCCTAAAACATGTCTTCAAGAATAAGAGAAATCACGCCTGAGAGACTTCACAAGTTACATGCTTTCAGTATTCATAGTATGTTGGTTTATTTTTTTAGAGGCTTTCTGCTCCAGCTTCCTCTGTTCTCCAGACTATCTGATAACCTTTCATTATGCTTCTTACCAGTAACAAGCGTTATTGAACATCTATATGGTGCTCATTTAACTCTAAGGTCTGCCCTAGGTGCTAGCATAAAGTGGTGATTAGCACAGACACAGCCTGTCTTCACAGCAAGGAATACAACCAGCCAGCAGGTCGTTACCTGTAAAGGACATAATTACAAAATGCAAAGTGCAAATCATGGCATTAAATGTGCACTGAACAGTAATGTAGATCCTCCTGCTCCAAAGTACCCCTTGCTCTCCAGAAGTAACATTTTAGAAGCAAAGAAGTCTGTGTTAATAATTTAAAAACCTCTTAGGAGAAGGAAACTCTATTATTTCAGCATGATTAAAAAGTTGTCAGGTACAGTATTTGGAAAGGTAATGTGTCGTATAGCCATGATTTAATAGTGTAGCCCCATGATTAAGGCTTGTTTCTTGTTTGGTTTTGTTTTAATACAGGAGATACAGCAGCGACATGGATTAGCCAATTCCATTTCTTCCTACCTTATTAAACCGGTTCAGCGAATAACAAAGTATCAGCTCCTTTTAAAAGTATGTATAATGGCTCTTCAGCCTGTGAAATTTTATGAATTTTGTATTATTATTTTGACATTTACATAATTACCCTGAATTTTTTGAAACACCTAGTCAATTAATTTTACTTTTTAATTCATTAGTATTTATTGCCCTGCCTAATTTCTCATTGCAAGAGTTAAATGAGAGTATGTGTCATGATTATGGATCTGAACTGCACTGACTGACCCTAAACATAAAATGAGAAATCATCAGTTCTTGATATTTTAGTACGCTTAGTTCCCTGCTGTGGCTTGCTGACTGTGGGCCAGGTGTGGTGCACTTTGGTATGCTTTGTGTATGTTGACCTCCCAACAATGCTAGTCTGAGGGCTTGGAAACCAGCCTCGGACTGTAAGGAGCATGCCCAGAATCATCACTCACACCTGTTAACAGGCTCAACTCCGAACACAGAGCTGGCTGATGCCCAGGGCTTCCACTGAAGCCATGGAGAACCCACGCCCAGGAGGCTTCCTCTGTCTTGTTGCTTGTCCCTGATGTCACAGCCCTCACGGCACACCTTGTTCATACAGATCACAAGTATTGGAGACAGGGTGACCTCTGCTTTTTATTAATTGTGAATGACTATAATTAAAATCACATTTAGGAAAACAATAGCGATTAGTCTCGACAATAGAAAGGTAAACAAAACTTAGAATTCGTGCTAAGAGTTGTCACAAAATGTATTATGTACCATCAATACACGTTTTCTTGACTACGTAAAAATTGACAGCTTTTGTCTGGTAATGTTCAGCTTACCATTTTCTCAGCTGGTGAATGTTATTAAGCATTAAAATGTAGAAACCATGCATTCATCCCAGTAATGGTATTCTATGAATCCTGCCTTGTTCCGGATACTATCCTAGGCTCGACAACAGGAAGTTATTATGTAATTTGTCTAGATATGAAAGAAATTTGGAAAATAGAGTTACGAATACCTGAAACTCTTGTTTACCCTTTTTGTTAGTAAGAAAAATCTAGAGACAGTAGTAAGTGGCTACATTGTTTTGTGAAAGTGATACTATTATGGGATTTTTCTATTGGAAAAGCGCTCCTGTATTTTCATATCAAAATTCCATTAAGTGATTTTGTGACCATCCCTGCAGAAATATATAGTTGCTATAAATGCAAAATAAGTCAGAAGGCTAATTTGTTCGTATTCAGATTTGTCCTTTGCTTTCTAATTCTGCAGAGGCAGTTTACCTTTCAGTGTCTTCAATATGTAAGGATTTTGTTTTTAGCATGTAGTTCTACTAAACTGGTGCTTTAATTTGTGAACCTCACCTTCCTCTGCCAGAGGTTCTTCAGGAGAACAGTAATAAGCTCCCTTAAGCTCCCCAGCAAGGAAGATTTTCTGCCAGTTATCAGTTATTAGGCTCAGCACACTGCATTTGTGAGCAGCGTTTGCCATGCTGCTTAGGATCACAGGTAAACACCATCTGGTGATGAGGGAAGGTGCCCATCAGGCAGCTGAGTTGCTCTCAAGCAGCCTCTGGGAGACCAGTGCTGACTGCAGTGTCATACCTCTCTTTTGTCAACTTCCAAGACACAAAACACTGCTGTTGCTATTACTGACTGGTAGTAATGATTAATACACCAGTAAGAAAGTATCTTGGAGCCCACCAGAAGGTGAACTTATTGTTCCTGCGGTCTTTCATTTAATAACGGATGTTTCTCTAAATAGCTCTGAAATGTAATCACACACATAGGGCTCCCCAGAGAGAGGTAATTCAACCATTAGAGCTTTTCTAAACATCCTACGCGAAAAGGAAATGCATTTGCCTGTAAGTACTCACGCGGCGTTACTGTTTCTGCTGCGTGAGTTGGCTGGTCCAGTTTAGATGGGGTGTTGCATTCATGGCTCCAGGGTTCAAAGTCACGCTGGGATTGTGTGGTAAACGCACAGTTGGACCTGGCATGGCCATCAGCTGTAACCAGTAGCTGATCATGTGTTACACAATAATTAAATAGCTCTATCTTTTTTTTTTTTTTGGAGACAGAGTCTTGCTCTGTCCACCAGGCTGGAGTGCAGTGGCACAATCTTGGCTCACTGCTGCCTCCACCTCCCAGGTTCATGTGACTGAGTCTCCCAAATAGTTGGAATTACAGGCATATGCCACCATGCCCAGCTAATTTTTTTTTTTTTTTTTTTTTAAAGTAGAGATGGGGTTTTACCATGTTGGCCAGGCTGGTCTCAAACTCCTGATCCCAAGTGATTCACCCACCTCAGCCTCCCAAAGTGCTGGGATTACAGGCATGAGCCACCACACCCGGCCTCTGTTTATCATTTTTGAGGCTTGATTGTTAACAGGTATACTAATTTCATCTTAAACTACAAATACATCTGGCTTACTCTGATTAGAACAGGACAAACCCTGCCATCCACTGAATAAAGAGGTAGTCGTTCATTTCTATGAGAACATATGCCCAGTTGACCACACTCTGTTTTTATCTTGAAAGCCATGGCTTTCATAGACTGTTTCTGCCAAGGTCTCATTGACGGAGCATTCTGCAGTCTTTACCTAGTTTCTGGTGTCGATCTTTGCAGGAGCTGCTGACGTGCTGTGAGGAAGGAAAGGGAGAGATTAAAGATGGCCTGGAGGTGATGCTCAGCGTGCCAAAGCGAGCCAATGATGCCATGCACCTCAGCATGCTGGAAGGTAATGGACCCTCCATACCCCAGTATGCATTTATGCAGTTTCTAATGACACTGTTCATAAATGGATTTCCTGAACCCTAAAAATCCCAGCTTTATGTCTCTATGTCAGTGGTTAAGAACATGTCTTAAGGAATCGGTGTCATTGCTTTTCTTAAGGACCACATAAAATGCTTCTACACTCGTTGAAAGGGTTTTCTTGTCCCTTCACTGGAAAACAGTCTCTCCACACTCTGGACTCCAGTAGCATTTTGTGTCGCTTGCTGCAGGCCACCTGCTCTCCCTGTTAGGTGGATGGGTAGGTGGGTGTATGGATGGATCGAACCCCAGGACTGTAAAATCCTTAAAAGAATGTGTTGCTTCCCCATCTATGTATCTGTCGCATCACTTGCTAGAGCCTGGAACATAGTAGGCACCAGATATTTCCTTGTATCATTGAATTTGGTGTGTAACATGGTAAAGAGAAAATTAGATAAATATGTTTCAAAATTATAGCAATTATAATTTTTATAAATGCCTCTGTTTAAGAAAACTCTTCCTGTGGTGCAAAGCTTGGTTCTTGCCAGGCTACACAGGGTAAGTTATAATCCTGCCCCAAATGCTTTTGCTAGCCTGTGTCTTTATGGGCAACACTGAACATAGGTGCTGCTGTGGGTAATAAGACCCAAAACTCAGAGGCCAAGCAAAGCAGATTTTTCTTTCTCTGATATAAAATGCTGATCTGGTATGGCAACCCTTCATGATGTCATCAAGGACTCAGGCTGTGTTCCAGCTAGTTTCTCTCCATTCTAGTTGTTTTTCTGGCTGGCTAGGTCCAGGGTGTTTCAAGACCATGCCAACATTCCATCTAGCAGGAAGTGGGGAAGAAGGTCAGGGAGGGAACTCCGGATGGGCAGACACTAGCAGTGGTACCCGCTGCTGTGCTCACTTGCCCAGAGCATAGGTACCCGGCTGCTTTTAACTGTGCGTGGGGCTGGGAATGGAGTGCTTATTTTGAGCAGCCCTAGTGGGAGCTTCCACTATGAGAGGAAAAGGAGAGAGTGGAAGTCAGGAGGTAACGGGCAGCCTTTGCCCCGGGGCTGGCTTTACTAAGCCCTGGTGGCTTCATAACCAGGTGATAAAGCAGACCACTTCCATGAAGAGAGGAGCAGTAATGAAGTCCAGAGCCTGACTGATTCATGTGCAGAACGTCACATTCAGAGGAGGGAGGGTGCACCAAGCATGGGCAGCCGGGGACTTCTCCAAGAAGCAAGACCAGAGCAGGTCCTTGGAACAAGGCTGGACCTGAGCAGAATGTCTGGGAAGGATGCTCTGGGCTGACAAAGCAGAGAGAATCAAGACCGAGGCTGGAAAGTAGGTGGGGCTTAGAGGAGAGGCGGAACTGTTCCAGAGGAGGTTTACATGGTGGGATGCTGCAGAAGAGGGCTGAAGAGAGGTAGAGGGGGGAACCAAATCTCAGCTGTTGCGAAGGCCCACCGGAGGGACAGAACTCGAAGAATAAAGCCTTGAGGAATCGCAGAATGTTTCTGAACAAAGGAAAATGTATGTAAAGTGGTGTGTTAGGGAGACTTATCCTCCGTAGGATGGATCAGTGCCATGGCGTCAGAATCAGATGGGAAACTCTCATCTGGGGTTGGTTGGTGGGCATTTTTAAAATGTTGAAAATAGTAATAATGCTTTCTTACGCATCATTTATTTTTCTTTTAAATTGATTTGCTTCCCTTTCTTCATGTTGTAGGGTTTGATGAAAACATTGAGTCTCAGGGAGAACTCATCCTACAGGAATCCTTCCAAGTGTGGGACCCAAAAACCTTAATTCGAAAGGGCCGAGAACGGCATCTCTTCCTTTTTGAAATGTCCTTAGTATTTAGTAAAGAAGTGAAAGATTCCAGTGGGAGAAGCAAGTACCTTTACAAAAGCAAATTGTTTGTAAGTATAGGCGTTCAGAATTGTAAGTCTAAAGGTAACACAATTGCGGTCTTTTTGCAGGTGGAGAAGAATTGCTCATCGTCTTCAGTTTAACCTCCCAGTCTGTCCTGAAATGTGCAAGTCTGAATTGTGGTGGGGTTTTCATCTTTAGTGAATTATTTGCCACCCCCAAGTCCACTAGAGGGTGCTGTGGAGTTTATACATTTAGGAAACTTGCTCTTAAATCCCATATGTCATAACTGCAGGATAAGAAAACATTTCATAAGTGAAATCGTTTATCTCCGGTGTGCTTAACTAGCTTTATAAATAAAATAATCATATCTGTGACTAAGTTCTTACTATAATTAATTTTTCAACCATAAACATTGGAGTATATGCAAACAGCCTTACTGGGTGGCTCACTGTAGACTTGCCATGCTGAGGTTTGATGTTTTTTTTCCATTAAAAATAAATTTATGAAATATAAATGCATAAGTAAATTTATGGTTGTTTTATAACGGTGACATGTCATTGTTAGAGAAAATATACGTAAGCCAAAGTACAGTTTGAAAGATCCACAGCCCCAGCTATGTGGAGACAGCTGCCCCTGAGTGCTTGGCGAATGCGGTGATGCATTTTAATTCATACTTAACCTATCATTGTACTTCTTGGCAAGAGCCACATACCTGTTGCCATGTTGTGACCGCTAGCTAGCCTTACCAGCCTCTTTGTGAAACTGCGTTTCTGCTCGCTCTCAGAAAAGCCCAAGAGCAGCGTCGTCTCTGGATCCCGTGTGCTTCCATCTAACTTAGTGGGTCGTTTCTCAGAGGCTTATTCATGCAGGGTCGCTGGGCAGGGCCGGGCGGAGGGGACGATGGGGTGGCACTAAGGAGGAATCATCATCCGGAAAAGAATAGAAAATGCCAAGAAGGTGGGTTTGTTTATGGCAGATCTCTTATAAATACTGGTAGATGTTCACAATTTGGACAACTTACACATCATACTTTTTGTGATGTCCATATATAATGAAATTTCTCAAGTAATAAAACGTCTCCAAGTATGGAAATCTTCTGAATAATAATCTGGAAATCACAGGTCCCAACTGATGGTTTTCATACCATTTTGTTTGGCTTCCGTCCTGTTTGAGGTCGTCGTTTGGATTACAGCTTGCTGACATCATTTTAGGTCACCTTCTGACTGAAAAGAAAACAATGCAACGTTGCTGGCTAGTGATTTCATTAGCTGGCTTGCATCTGCCTTTAGAGACCAAGCTCATCTGTTTTAGCAGCCAATATATCTTCACTTAATTTATCTTTTAGAAGTTAAGATTCCCTCAGAGGCCACCTCTGGAGCTCTGGATGATGAATCACTTCCTTTGCTGGGGTGGAGAATGCATCAGGGGGACCTTGACTATGGGGGAGGAGCTGAAGCTATTGACCTTTCTCTGCATGCTTCCATGTTCTGCATATATTACAGAGGGACTTCGCCTCTTAGCCGTTAAAATTACCGATCAAGTACTAAAAGCTAATGCTATTGATAAATTGCAAAATAACTAAGCTGTTAAAGCATCATTTGCCCTCTGGGAAGCTGCATCATTAATGCTGAAGAGAACATGGTGGCAGCCCTTTTGCAACCAGGAAAGACTCATTTTGCAGTTTGTTGCTTGTAAGATTGCAAGTAGTCAGATCTTGATTGTCAGATAGGATTTTCACGTGTTGGTTTCCTTCCCCTGAATTTTTTGCCTATTGACCTGCACTGGGGTCTCCAATAAGAGATGCTCACAGGAAGTGAAGGAGGAAACCAGTGACCTGTAGCCTAAGAACACAGTGTCCTCATTATAACTCACACGAGAGCTGAGATCACTAGCAACGTTCTTATAACCTAACATGGCCACAAGTAACCACAACTTGTTTCCTTGGTCTCTGTTCTGCATCTTTCCAGAATTTTACTGTCACCTAATTATATAATTGTCTTTTTGTCCAGACCTCAGAATTGGGTGTCACAGAACATGTTGAAGGAGACCCTTGCAAATTTGCACTGTGGGTGGGGAGAACGCCAACTTCAGATAATAAAATTGTCCTTAAGGTATGTTCATTTGAAACTCGAACTGTGCTGTGTGAAATGTTTACTGTGGCCAGCCATGCTTGCTTTTCCGTTGTTAAAGTATACTGGTTTTCATATTATTTTATTATTATTTGTTGGTGGTGGGGTGTGTGTGTGTGTTTGTTTGTGTTCTATTCAGATTGGTGACTACCTCAAAAAGAATAGTGGAATAAATTCAGTTAGATGTTCTGGTGATGAAACAATTTGAGCTGAACTTTCACTTGACTCCTGAAAGGACAAATGAAGCAAGGTCTTTTTAAACTTCTCCCATTCTTCTAGTCTGGGAATTCATTGACTCTGTAAGAGATGCCGGAAGTCAGGGTACAGGAGGAATGAGATACTGACCAACAACTCTCATTGCGCACTTGACGTTCTGTTTCAAAAGGAAAAAGTCACCTGGTGCATTTGTGAGGACCTGCGACAGGAAGTTGAGGCCAGCCATACCCACAGTCCTTACAGGGTCGTCAGCTCTGTGGCTTAGTCGTTTGGGGACAGAGGGAAAGAGGAATGATTATTAGTGACAGGGTTTGATACTGTTACGATTTAAAATTCAAAACCACTAGGGATGCTTTAGGTTATATAGTCTTTGGAGGAGGAAAATATCTTGGAATATTTGATTTGAACTCTTTGTTTTGATTATACTAACCTCTCCTGGGAATGATCAAGAGCTCTGAGGTTGTCTTATGTATTTCCCTCCTCTGTGTTTGAGAAAATACAGATGGAACTTTTGGAGCCATCTGGAAATGCCATCAGCGGCTTTGGGATGTTTGGGGGATGGTGGAGCTAAGGTTTGTAGAATACTGGGAGATGAGCCAGAGTGTAATGGGACTCTGGTGTATGAACCTGCATGTCACCCCTTGTGTCTCTTGCATGCCTTTTCATCTCTTTGGAATTTTCAGTGACTGTGAGTTACTCCCCTGTACATCAACCTTCTAGATTGTGTTCTTCAGTGGAAGCCATTGTATTCGTAAGATCTTTGTTCATTTGTAATAGTGGGTTGTTTTGCAGTGAATATGTGATTACCAGCCCAATGTGTTCTGGCTAGTACTGGCATAAAGCCCTGTTTGATATAAATTGCACTGATAGCTAAATTTAAATAACTGTATTTTCTTCCTAAGGCCTAACATTTTAAGGTATACTCGAAACCTGAAAACTTGCAATTTGTATAAACCACTTATCCAGGCTAGCTACAGTGGCAGATGCCAAAAGGTGCTTCCAAAAAATAGTGACAGATACTTTAGCCAGATCTGGACTTTCATTTAGGATGTCACAAAATGCTCATGGTACCGTTGACAAATAAGACCTTTCTCAGGCTTTGCCAGATAAAAGTTTTCTTGGGAATTTTGGGTAATACCTTTCTGACTTCCAAGGAGAAAGTAGAGGAAATGATACTCTCATTAATTTCAGGGATTACTGTGGGGCGTTGGTGTAGTAAGGCAGGCGATGGTGATGGTGGGAATGGTAGTGTAATGATGGTGTAGGTGGAGGTGGTGGAGACAGTGTGGTGGTGGTGGCGGTGAAGGTTTAGATGGCAGTGAGGTTGGAGATGGTGGTGATACGGATTTTGGTGGTCACGGTGGTGTAGATGGTGGTGAGAGGGTAAGGGTGTAGATGAAGGTAGTGGTATAGATTTGGTGATGGGGGTACTGGTACAGATAGTGGCAATGGTGTAGATGGTGGTGATGAGGGTATAGATGGTGGTGGCATAGACTTTGGTGGTAAGGTTGTAAATGGAGGTCATCGTGTAGATGTTGGTGGTAGTGGTAGTACAGGCAGTGGTAGTGTAGATGGTGGTGAGGGTTTAGGTGTTGATGGTGACGGCATAGATGGTGGTGGCACAGATTTTGTTGGTCTAGATGGTGTGGTGAGAGTGTAGATGGAGATAATTTAGATTTTGGTGGTAGTAAGATTGGAGATGGTGGTGAGGTTACAGGTTGTGGTGAGGGTGTAGGCAGTGGTGGAAGGAGAGGTATCGTGCTGCTGGTGTGCTGATGGTGGTAGAGAACATGATGGGAATGGTGGTAATGGTGATGATGATGTCCTCGTAGTTGTAAAACAGAATTTTGGTTATTTTCACTTCTCTAGTCTGGAAAGGAGAATTTTATTTTTAAGTCTTAAACAGATTGTGACTACCCAGAGTATGAAATGAACTATCCCCTCTCTTAGCCAGGTAGGACCTGTATTTAGTACTTTACCTCAATTACCTTTCTCTTACTACTTCTGAAAAATGTACATCTTTTTTCCTTGTTTAATTTCTTTAAGGTTAGGAGAATTACTCTCTGTAAGTGTAACGATCAATTCATATGAGAATTTTCTTTATTTCTCAACCATATTAACAGTTTTCCTCAGCTGTTTTCAAACTCTGCCAGATGTTCTTTTGTGGGGACTTCTCTTTAGTTAACCTTCCAAATACTTTTATCAGGCATTTAAATTCCAACTGATTTATAGTTTTTAGAAAAGTTTCTTCTCCTGAGTCACTTACTTTGCACACCCATTCCCTGGTCCCCTTGCCTCCTTCTGCCCCCCCTCCCCAGAAGACATTGGTTTTCCTGCTGTCCTATGTCACTTGGGGAAGAGGGAGCAAGAGGCTGCCTTTGCCCATCATTTTTTTCCCTGTCACTACCTGTTAGTAACATTAAAGACATGTCCTCTGGTTAAAACGGTTCCTATAGAAAGAGGGTGTTTAATTTTAATTTCCTTTCCCAACATGGGCTTTGATTTTCTGTTTTCAAAAACAGGATACACAGTGAGAAATGCTGGGTACTCCCCGCTTTGTGACCTCACCTGCGATGAGTTATGACAGTTAGGGGAATTATAACTGCAGGGAATTGCGCTGATATCACGGGAGGTTGATACTTTCTGTGAGGAAATTAGAAAGCTGTTAGTAAGGCCCAGAACATGTAGAAAGAAAGAAAAACAAAAATACCTCCTTTGAGGCAGAGTTTAAGAAAAAGTCTGGATCAAGTGATGCCGTACGTGCTCACTCTGCAGGTGCTTGCTGAGAATCTAGTCTGTGTCGTTCTCAGAGGACATTTCTTCAGAATTCTAATGGAGTCGAGGTGAATCTGCCATCGGGGATTGGCAGTTGGTGAGCTTGTGACATTGGGCACATTTCTTCTGTCCACACCTCTGTTGCTCATTTATGAGACAAGGCCGAGGGAGTCTCCCACCCACAGGGCCCTGACGGGAGTGGATGACAGCATGCGGGAAGCCCTCGGCCAGGCACAGGGGGCTGGAGGTGGCGGCAGCTGCGCCGCTGTTCCTGAGTCCTGCAGAGGAGGCCACAAGGCTGTGGAGATTTGTTCAGTTTCCTGCTGGCAGTTTGCCCGCTGCTGACCAGTGCACAGTGTTTGCATCAATAGCCTCAGAGGCGTTTTGGTGGCGGTGAGGGTGGCTGTGTTGGTTTATTTGCCCAGGGCTGCTTAAAAGGTCTTGGGACTGGAGAATGATGGATTATTGCAATAGTCAGAGATCTGGAGTAATACACATGCTATAAAACAACAATGGTTCTGATGCAAACATATTTTTTAATAGTCATTTGATTTGGTAGCAGATTAAACATAGGATGTGGTTGCTTTTCTTCTGAAAAGTCATTTTGAAAAAAAACCTGGGTGTGGTTAGCGCAAGTTCTGGAAAGGGCTCTTCCATATCCTAAGCAACACTAACACCTTGTTAAGGCTTCCAGTATAGAGAACAAGCAGGACTGGATAAAGCATATCCGCGAAGTCATCCAGGAGCGGACGATCCACCTGAAGGGAGCCCTGAAGGAGCCCATTCACATCCCCAAGACCGCTCCCGCCACAAGACAGAAGGGAAGGAGGTGCGTGCCTGGGCGCCCCTGGAGGTTTGTGAATGTGGGAGGGAGGGGCGAGGCGGTGTTAGCTCACCCTGCTTCAAAAATCATTTCTCTCAAACATTTTGAGGAATGTGTTTTGAAAACTGCCATTTGTGGATAACATTGTTCTTAGTAATGAAACTGTTTTGTCAAAGATAAGAGCTCCTGTTGGCTTAGAGTAAACGAAGGGCTGTAATACGCAAACCCCTCATTGTTTTGCCTTTCTCACCCCAAGCACCGTACAGGGCGCATGTCTAAGCCATGCACATGGCCTTGGGTAAGTTATAAAGCATCGAGATGTTGTTGTTTTCGCATTTTTAAAATGGCAACAATCATATCAACCATATTTTATGATGATGGGAATCCAACAGGATGATATATTTTAAACACTCAGCACAGGGCCCAGCAGAAAGCCTGTGCTTGGGGTAAGGTGCCTTAACCATTGTCCACATCCTGGCAGCAGCAGACACTCGTGAAGGCTGATATGCACCTCATTAAACAAACCAGTTGCTTCTCCAGTGACTGGCAGCTAGCTCAGCAGCGTCAGGAACTAAAAGTTTCTTTGCACCGCCAGGGATGGAGAGGATCTGGACAGCCAAGGAGACGGCAGCAGCCAGCCCGATACGATTTCCATCGCCTCGCGGACGTCTCAGAACACGCTGGACAGCGATAAGGTGAGTCGTCGCCGGCACTTTGTGTGTGGCGGGGAATGTGGCTGGTCTCTGGCTGAAGCAGCCCCCTCCTTTCTGTTACTCACCGTTTGTCGTCAACATTTTCAAGCAGTTGATACATGCCAGGAGTGGTGCCAGGATCCTCTGGTGGGGCAGAAACTTGGGGGATTGGGGTGAGAAGACTTGAACCCTGAGGATTCAGGAGAAATCATTCAACTCTTTCCATCCTACCCTTTGCCAGTGCCAAGGGTATTACAGGACATTCGAGGGCAGCATACTTAGGCTTTTTAATCTTACTCCTAAGCAGAAGAACCTATCGTTTAAAATAAAATCCTACACAGAACGCCAGCGTGTGTTTTAATGTGGGATCTTTAAGCTGGACAGCACCCCTCCAGCGACTAGGAGAGACACAAGATAAAAATAAAGAGTGTTGCCTACAGGTTCTGGGGGTCACACGGCACCCCCGAGGACAGGGAGCATACGGGGACGGAGGAGTCCTTGGGCCAGGCTCCTTATTGGGTCCAGAACGTTGTCCACACAGGTTTGGCACAGGGCGTGTCAATCAGTGGGCTTAGAGCAAGCAGGCATGAGTTTCAGGAGGTCATTCTGTGACTAGGAAGTTGTCACTCTGGCATATCTGCACAGTCCATATGAGGTGCGAGTGTCGGCAGGGCCAGTTAAGCAGGTTTTATGTGGCTGTCCCTTAGAGGAGTGATCACCAGAAGGAAGTTCTGTGAAGCAGAGATCAGGACCGACCACAATAAGGGCCTGGGAGGACATGCTCCTGGTATGAGAAAGTCCAGCTTCTCTGGGTTCAGAGTGATGTCAAGGCAACGTAAAATAGTAAGAACTCACAGCAGTGTAGAAGCAGAGCTGCTCTGATGGAAGTGGGGGCTGTGGCCCTGGGATGCCCTCTCAGAACCATAGGGTGCAGCAGAACATAGAAAACCTGCCCTGAAATTGGCAACAGTGATGACCACTGTGAACTAGATCTGATTTTTATCAAAAAAGTTTGTATAGGTTTATCTTCTTCAAAAGCAGTCGAGAGTATCTCATGATTTTGTCTGATATAATCCAAAAAACCCACAAAGTAAATTGCTAGTAGAATTTGGATTCCTAGGTTTACGTGATGGACAAAAGACAAAATGTTCTCTGTCAGAGCCAATGGGGAACACTGATCTTAGTGAAGTCGTCTGTTCCTGCCAAGATGAGTGTGTTCTGTTATGTTCCTGGAATGCTGGACTGAGTTCTTTTTTAAAAAATTGACAGTAAATAGGGTGTTTGTTTATCAGCCCAGAATTACTGAGCTTCTCATTCTCCGATGCAAGTCGGACCTCATTTCATGAGACCTTTGTCCCCATCATGAGACCCGCGAGTCTGTTCTCTGCACATGATTTCCGCAGCCCACTCGTTGGTAGGAAGGACCAATGCCCTGACCTCACTGTCCTTGGGAATTGCTTCAGATGGAGGACAGAGTCCAGTATTTGGAAGGTTATTTCCGTGGCACATCTTTTAGTCCCAGACTGGCCTTTTCTCGCTTGGTTTTGCAGAAGGATTCATGATACTTAATGTTCTAGTTTCTAGGACAGGAGTAAGTAGATTTAAAATACTGCTCTGCTGCAGTGATTTCATTTTCAATATCCTAGTTTAAGTGATTAGTTTTTTTCTCATTATACTTTTTGGGTCACTAAATAATAGATCCTAGGACTTAGAGTGGTTAGAATGACAAGACCAGAGAATAAAAAGAATTTATCATTTTATTTTGTTCAAGGCCCTATGTACTGGCATTCAGCAAATATTTCTTGGCATGTAGTAAAAAGAAATAAGATAAATGACATGTTCAGGCATCTGGTACCTAATAGCATTTCTCCCCGAGACCCCACCTATGGCCATTGAGGTTAAAGAAATAAAGTTTGAGCTTGGAAACACTTTGTTAGAGTAATATTGATCATTTTTTAAATTTTATTTTACTTTTTAGTAAAGTAATCAAGGGGATTGTCTGGTGAATTTACCTGAGGCTGCCACCTGAAGGGAAAGTCGAATCATAGTTGCTCAAGTGTGCGGGAAAGGGGCCTGCATTCAGGGTGTTTCCAGACTGTTTGAGATCACCATCAAGCCCCACATCCCGTTTTTATAAGACAAACTCCTAGAGGTCTGCTCTGGATTTACCCTAGACATGAGTTCAAAAGTTTATTCTTTTAAAAAAAAGTAAATTTTTTGAACGAAATTGCTAAAGAACTAAGTGGAAAAGTTAGCTTTGGAAGGTTCCTTTTTTGGAAGTTGGTCTGAGAAGCAAGGCTAACTTGTTTGCTCGGGTAGTTTACAGATAAATGGGTGCCTGGGAGTCTGGAAATGACCCCCGTATCCAGGAAGGGGCTCTGGAGTCTCCAGTTCATTATTCCAGACAGAGTTACTGGTGCCACGACTCATCTCCTGTGTGTGGAGAATTCCTTGGCTGGTACCCACATCCTCTGAGCCCCAGCACAGCCCTGGCCCCTAAGGCGCATGGCTGATTAGGATTCCCCAGCCGCTTGGACAGAACGAAGTCTCTATCGTGGAGTTAGGAGTAGTGAAATTAGCATGACTTCACATCTGTTATAGCATAATAGGGAGGGCTTATGTGAACTGGGAATACAGCAAATTGTATTTGTATCCAACGAGAGAGGAAGAATAAATCACTACCAGAAAAGTATAGGTTTGCCAAAAACAAAAACAAAAAAAAACCAAAAAAAACCCACAAAAGCATAATTTTACCCTAGCAGTCCACTAGGGTATGAAAATGTTAAGAAAACTCCCTGTGAGTTACTCTTATCTGTGAAGATATTTTACCAGTTTCTCTTGACCTCATCGGATGTGTTGTCCCTAAACTTCACTCCTGAGCTCAGAAATCCCTGAAGGGTCTCTCCTGCCAGTTCCACCGTCACCTCCCTGGCCCGGCTCCTGGGAGGCTCTTTCTTACCGAGGACCACAGCCTGCCATGCAGCGAC
Source organism: Mandrillus leucophaeus (assembly GCF_000951045.1). Taxonomy (NCBI): domain Eukaryota; kingdom Metazoa; phylum Chordata; class Mammalia; order Primates; family Cercopithecidae; genus Mandrillus; species Mandrillus leucophaeus. The sequence continues at coordinate 1,706,051 of NW_012104754.1, read as the reverse complement.
GCTCTCCCTGGTATTCTCATGGTTGTTAACCGTCTTGAAGGAGTGACACTCCAGACTCAGTTTCTTAGACAGGCCTGGAGAATTTTCTTAATGCCACTTGCTGAGAGCATCGGTCCTTAGTAGGCTCTAAAGAACAGAAAGGATGAAATGTCGTCTCATGAGAACAGAACCACAGGGGATGTCTCTTCCGTTCTGGAGACCTGCATTTGGGATTAAACGGTGTATGAGACTTGCCAATAAGTCAGAATTTGGAATTTGGAGAGAACATACCCATACAGCCTTACCAAAAAGAAGGTGCCCTTTTGCTCCCCATGTGTGCCTGCGTTTGTGGGTGCTCTGCTTTTGTGAGGTTTTCTCTTGGCCATCTCCCTCCTTATGCCTCTCCAGTAGAACAGTTGAGGGTCAGTAGATGACTCAAAAATACATTTTGAAAATCAGGGACTCCATCCTTTCCCTAGTCAGTTTGCAAAATGCCCTGTCCCTCTGAACTGGGCTTAACCAGCAACCCCATCTCCGGTAACAGTAATTTTCCTGAGTCTCAAAGGTCTTTCTGCCCTATGTAGTTTAAGTTTAAGCAGCCTCTGATAGCGCAGGCAGATGGATCTGGCAAGGGAAGTCACTTAACGACATTCTGCCTGTTTGACTTAATTTATGATGTCTGTTATTAGTTAGTTGTTATCATAAAATTTGGTTTCATTTGAGAAACTGGGTGGGGGGATGTTTTTGACTCGGCCTCTTGGAGAATTCTGAAGGCAAAAGTTATCTGCCAGGGCTGTTAGTAATTCTCAGATGAGGCACACAAGGTTTAGGGAGAGTCTGAAGGAGGGGCCCTAGAGACGCCCTCTTTCCAGGGAGCACTGTCAGCAGAGCGGGGTTAGCTGGGCCACGGCCATGAGCCACAGACCCCAGCAGCACGTTTCCTACTTTGAAAACATCAGTTTTAAAATATGCCTTCTCTTTGTTCCAGAAGTAAGTTTAATACTGATTCTTGCTGATCTCCATGGTACTTTTAGCCTGATACAATGATCTTATGAAAATATAATTTGGATTCCAAAGAAATCAAGCGCTTTCCAGATTCTTATCTCATCTGTTCTGAGTGCATCTCCCTGCGGTAGGGAGGAGAGCGCTGAGCCAGGCCTGGGGCACTGTAGAGAACCAGGCCCTCTGCAAGGCCTCCCAGCAGCAGAGGGCCACAGCCAGACACGGAACATGCATTTAATCATCTGTCATTTTCCAGGCCTTATTATTTCATGCAAGAGCTGAACTTGGAGCTCAGTATTTCTACTAAAGATGCATCTTTAAAAAATGTTTTCCCTGTCTTTCCCTTTTAGTCTGTGATTTATAATCATTTAACTAAAATCCATATTACAAAGGAAATAGAAAACATGGGACTCAAACTGTGTTGTAGAGCAAAGCATCTTGAGGCCAACATGGAGAAATGGCTGAGCTGAGCTGAGGTATCCTGTGGAAAAGCCGGCCCGAGCCAGCAGGGCCCAGGTGTGAGCTGTCTTTCGAATCTAAAGCCGTATGGTTCTTATTTCTAATGAGTGAGAAATTCCATTGAGACTGATAACTTCGTGTGGAACCCCCTTCCCAAGCTTATAACCATGAGTATATGGATTCACGTATTTAAAAACATAACTGGTTTCAGTCACACTTTTTTTTTTTTTTTTAAATTCCTGAGGCAGGGTCTCACTCTGTCGCCCAGGCTGGAGTACAGTGGTATGATCAGCATCACTGTAGTCTTGAACTCCTGGGCTCAAGTGATCCTTGCCTGGCCCCCCAGGTAGCTAGGACTATAAGTGTACACTACTATGTCTGGCTAGTTTTGTTTTATTTTTGTAGAGACAGGGTTGCACTGTGTTTCCCAGGCTGTTCTCAAACTCCTGACCTCAAGCAATTCTCCTGCCTCAGCCTCTCAAAACGCTGGGATTATAGTCGTGAGTCCCACTGCATCCAGCCAGTTTCAGTTATTCTTAATGAAGCCTTAGCACTATGTTGGAGACATGAGGTTCTATGTATTGTTTTTTCTTTTCTTTCTTTTTTTGAGATGGAGTCTCACTCTGTCTCCCAGGTTGGAGTACAGTGGCACGACCTTTGCTCACTGCAGCCTCCACCTCCCAGGTTCAAGTGATTCTCCTGCCTCAGCCTCCCGAGTAGCTGAGATTACAGGCACGTACCACCACACCCAGCTAATTTTTGTATTTTCAGTAGAGACGGGGTTTTGCCATGTTGACCAGGCTGATCTCGAACTCCTGACCCCAGGTGATCCACCCGCCTTGGCCTCCCAAAGTGCTGGGATTACAAGCATGAACCACCATGCCCAGCCGAGGTTCTGTGTATTTTAAAATTTAGAAAAACAGTCAGCTCTTTCTGTCAAGTGACGTTCTACACTCCAGGAACTTGGTTGGACTTACATAAATTGCAGCGACGAGGTAGTATGTAAAGTAGCTAATGCCAATACATTTTGAAATATGGCCTAATTCAGCGTCTTGAGTAAGGGTATATATCTATCTACCTAATGATGCTTGCATTCAACCTTCTGAGGTTGTCTTGCAATCCCGCATTCTGCCTCTATTCCCCGCATGGAAGGCGTAGGGCGGCGCGGCCAGGCACAAAGGTGCCCCGCACCTTCCCTTCTGACTGGAGCTTCTCAGAGAGGAGGCTCTCTGCCTCCTGGCCAGCCCAGGGCTCCGAGTTTCCCAGGACCTCAGATAAGTTTGCCCCATGTAAGCATGAAATTGAGTCATTTAATTCAGAAGCCTTTTCCACAGGATGGTGCTGGTTTTAACATCCTTTATAAAGAGCACTCCCAGCCGCAATTGACCTTCCTCTGCTCAGAGTATACATGGCAGTGGCATAGCATGTACAGCACACCTAAGAGCAGGCGATCAAAAGCGAGGATGTACCCACCAGCAAACCTCTGGCCGCTGCCTCAGCAGCTGGTGGTCTTGGGCAAGTCACCTCACCTCTTTGAGCCTCAGTTTCCTCATCTGTAAATGAAGATGATAGTACTGCTCACGTATAATGTATTTAGATCAGTGTCTCACATGTTCTAAGCATTGAATATTCAGTTTCTGCGTCTCCATTATACAGATGGCTTCCTCCTGCCTCACTCGGGCTGTTGGCCGCCATTGCTGCTGTTGCAGGTTACTGTCAATTTCAGCCTCCCCTTCCTTCATCTGCACACTCGTGGGGCTACAGTGGCTCTAGCTGTTGATTGTATTGTACTCATTAGGAACTGGAAGCTGTCCTAAGAATGAAATGCTATACTTCAGTGCCTGGCCTGATGAATTGTGGTGGCTCAACTGCAAAATTCTGTGTGTGGAATGGGCACAGTTACTGCAGAAGCAGGAGAGTCTTGCGTAAAGCACCTTTCCAGTTCATCCTAGCTGCGTGCGTGTACGGTGACCTCATACGCAAAGGGTGGGTTCATTTATTCTCAGATATGTATTGGTCACCCACTGTGTGCCATCCCCATGATAGGTGTTCGGCGCACAAGAATGAATGAAGGAGACAGAGCCCCAGTCCCCTGGTGAGCTCTGAGTGATAGATTTGGTGTGACATCTGCTTCCTTCTTTTACTCATCTTTGTTTTCTGGTTTTCTAAGTGATGTGGCTTTTTGTAGTAGTTTTTAGATGAGTTTTTTAAGTTCTCACATAAAACCACAAACTGAATGTCGTCTTTGATCATTTCAGTTACCCAATCAGAAAAGCAAAATCCCCCAGGCAGAAGTAAAAAGCCTCAGTTCTAAGAAAAGACAGATTTTGTTTAAAGTTTGGTTCGAAATGTTACAAGTTAAGTGTTTGTAAAATAGTAGAGCACTGAAAAGTGCTTTTTAATGTGAATTTTACACAATATGATCAAAGTTACAGTTGGAGACAGTGATAAAGTTATGATTCAGACTCAAAGCAGGTGTTTATTCTGGTTGCTCTTCCTGGCGAGGGCCCAGTCAGCTGGTTAACATTAGCTGGTTGAGGTCAGCTAGTTAATGTTAGATCTCAGATCACTGTCCCTCCATGAAAGACAAAAAGAGGTATTTCAAATTAAGTTTCCTGAATAAAAATTGCTTTGGTCACTCAGGAAATACAGCCAACAGGTTTCTTGGGTTAAATTGTCCTAAGAAGCTTCTTGCTTCCCAGAGCCTAGGGGAGTACACTAAGTGAGGCAGATGTTTTTCAACTGTTCGCTTCTTCCCCACTCTCGTTCCCTTCTCCACTTCATAGCCAAAAAGGGTTTACCTGGCACGCCTCAGGGCCGCCTGTAGGGCCTGCACAGCACCTCTGGCATTTCTTACTGGGATATGCTAAAAGCAAGAATACAACATTGGTCCAGGTGAGCTTCTGTGAACCCTTGAAGCCTAATGCATGGGAGCTGTCTTGTCTCTGATTTGCCTAACCTTTTTAGTTGTATCTTCCAATCCATGTATGTAACATAACACACTCAAGTCTTCCAAGATCAATTTTCACATCAGAAAAGCAGTGTGTGAGCAGGTGCGTAGACAGTGGAGGGACTGGCATCCTCAAACACTGTCCTCACTCATTCTTTTGCAGGTACAGTGTTCAGTATGGTAAGCTGCTGGTTTTGAAAATGTTTTTTCTCACGGATTTTTGTTGTTGTTGTTTATTTTAATTGTGGTTTAAAAAAATGCAATATAAATTTTACCGTCTTAACCATTTTTAGGTCCTCACAGGTTTCTTTCTGTGCCCCTAGTGTATCAGAGCCTATCACAATCGTCCTCCTCTTTTAAACTCTTAAGTGGCAGGTTTTAGTGAACACTTCTTCTTGGAATTTGGCCTTATGTAAAGCGGCTTTGGCGTTGGCGTGAGCACGGAGGGCCTGTTGTTCACGTTAGAATGGCTGCTGATCAGCCCCGGTCTCTGTGAAGTTGCCCTATGGAGAAGCTTGGGTGGGTGAGAGCCTGGGGCATAATAGCATTTGTTAGGGAAATTGTTCTGGCTGCCTATAGTTGCCCTTTTTTGGTAACCATTGCTAGTAATAGCACTGTACTCTCTAATTCCCTCTAACCAAGTAATCGTTTTTTGGCCTACTCTGTGTGAAACCTTCACAGAACCGCAAGACCCTTTTGTGAGGTTTCTGAATGACTGAACTCTAGTGGGCTGTAGAATGTGACGGTTCACGGGAGTTAATACACTTTGTTCTTTAGGGGAAAATGGCTTTTATTAGGCTACATTCCCCTTTTGCTTTTGAATTGCTCTCAGAAAATTGGTCAGAACCCACCTGCAATTGATCGTTACCACATTAGACTCTTGTTCTTAAAGTGGAAATGTTTGCAGCGAAGACTGCGGCACCCACCACACAGTCCTAGAGAGCTCCCCCTTCCTTAGGCAGAGCTTGCCCCAGAACTCATCGCAGAGCTTGGTGATTCAAACCAGGTGTCGCCGCTGTCTATCGAGAGCCGTATGTTCCTGAGCCACACAGGCCTTGTTGTAGTGTCCAGGGTGGGGGTGTTCTGAGGGGCAAAGGAAGACTTGACAGCTCGCAGTGTGAAAAGTCCTTGGCCACGACTCTTTTTAGTTACAGCCATTAACTGCGTTTGTGCAGGACGATGATATGACATGGTTTCTTTGGAAAACATGAAAAGTAGAGTTCTGTTCTGTGTGGTAATTGTTGAAGGTTCACATGCTTGCAACCAGAGATGAGTATTTCATTCTCTCGGGTGAAACACAGTAAGTTGTTTATTTTCAGTCATTCTGGAAAGAATTCAGGAAAGGAACCGATTTGATTTTGCTAATTGTCCATATGTCTGGGCCTAAAGAGGGACATGGTGTAGTCTTTGGAGGAGGCACATCAGCGGCGGGTCCCTGGTCCTGGTCCAACTAAGGCTGTTTTGTTGTCATGCTTGTTAGTCACCACATTCATTTTTTTAATAGTGAAAAGTTGGAAGGTTTTTAAAAAAATCTGTCTTCTGATATGAATCTCACAAGTGTTAATGTGAGTCATGGAAAGTGAGATTTTCACAAATTGCAATCCTAAATTCAGTGCATGTGGTGGGAGCCCATGATAGAAACCCACTAACTATATAGAAGCAACAAAGATACTGTGAGAACTCGCACAGAATAAGGTTAGAAAGAGAAGGAAATTTTTAAACTAGATAAATAAAATGGTAACTCTTTCAACGGGGGGTAGAAATTCTCTGAAAGCCAAGACCTCCGTCAGACGTAACATACAAGATAGTGGCTGAATGTTTTCTAGTTTGGAGTTTAATTTTTCTTAAAAAGCAGTGACGATTTGCATTGCTTCCTCAAAGTAGTTATTACAAGTCTTTTGTACACAAAAAAGTTTTTTTGTTTTTTTTTTTTAATTAGCAAACCTGGTTTCAAAGATGTTTTGTAGCAAGAAGTTAAAAATACTGAAATGTGAGCATTGAGGCACATCCACAGGACAGCGCTTCTCTGGACTGGAAAACACCCATTTAATCCTGCCCTTAGTGGTGTGGGTCCCCTCTTTTTGGGTAAAGCCACTTGATTTACTGGGAGATAGGAAGATTTTTAAAATAATTGTAGTGCCGTTTGAAATATTATTCTGTTCTTGGATTTTCTTAACAAGTTCTCAAAAGCCTTTAAAAAGGAATTTTAACTCTGTATATGATTCTTTGGCAGAACATGCTTGATTTTTATTTCTTATGTCCTGTCAAGTACACAGATGTTTCCAATAGTTTTTGATTACTCTTTAAGGGCCTAAGAAATCAGTGCCAGAAATAAAGTCTAGCTTAATCCTCCTTCCTGGGCAGCCCCTCTCTCCCCTTCCCACCCTTCCCCCACCCGCAACCCATGGCTTTGAGCCGTCTGGAAAATTAATAAGACTCTGGAGAATGAGGCAGCCAGAGGGCAGGTGATGAGACAGTGCACTTCCCAGCGTCTGGGAGTGGGGGCTGCTGGAAGAATGTCAGGGAAGCCCAGTGGGTTTCTGCTGGGCGCTTCTCACATGCACCCAGTGAAGCAGCAGGTGGCATCACTGGGGAGCTCTAGCCAGACCCAGAGGCCTGGGAAGGGCGGGTCCAAGGGACCATGGCAATCTGGACCCTCCTTCGGGGCCTGCAGACCGGTCCTGTGTTCCTGGAACAGGAAGCACCCCAGCTGTAAGTCACAGGACTAACCACTCCATGAGTGTGGTTCTGCAAGGAAAGTTCTTTTCCAGGCTGGGCCTCTACCTTTGAGCTTTTAACATTAGCATCTTTGATTGTTCAGAGACCTGTAACATTTAGCATGGGTTTTCCACAGAGAAGCTTGTAAGATTGAGAAGGGGTTTTATGAAAACTTTCCTTGTGGCCTCGCAAAGCTGATTCACTTTGTCGATACTGTGCTTCATGATGGAGGAGTTTGGTTGTGTTTTGATCTTTGTGGTTGTCTAGTGGACTTGTGTTTCTTATTCTGAATATCTGAACTTTCTCTTAAAAGATAGCCTCCTACAACAGGAGGGTAATCAACAGCACAGAGCATGGCAGAGGCTCCCAGAGGTCCTCAGCACAAGGGGGCGGCCCCAGAACACAGCGCGAGTGTGAGCCGTCGGAGGATGCGGACTCCTGGGTCTCTGGGTGTGGGCTTGTGCCCAGTGTGGGCTTGTGCCTAGTGGAATGTTTCCCAGCAGGAGGCTGGGCCATTCCCTCCTCGCCTTCTCTGATTCCCACAGCCGGCCCCATAGCCTGCAGCACACTCTTGTGTGTCTTTGGTTTGTCTGGGCTACTGCCCTTTAGCAGGAGGCAACGGAGGAGAGCTGAGCGGCTGCAGGCTAAGCGCAGGCAGTGTGAGCTGCTGAAGCCAGTGAGGAAAATCCAGGCTTCGTTTCGGGTTTTCAGATGCAGTGCCTTCATTTTTCGAGCTATGTGTCTTTTCTGTTTCATTTCACAAATATTTGAATGCTGGCTGGATTCAGAGCACGGTGCGAGGCAGGCTGAGGAGGAGTCCCACTCCTAACCGCTTCTCTAAGCCACATGCCTACCACCATTGGCACTGGGGGACTCAGGGTGAGTGTGCCCAGCCCCATCTCCGCCCTCCTAGTCCAAGGATGGAAAGTTCACAGAAGAGTGGGGTGAACCTGCTTCTGGTGATGAGGGCAGACACACACATGTGTAACTCCAGGCACGGCTCACTTCAGAATTGAGGTGCCATGGAGGACAGGCACGAGAGGGACCTCTTAGAGCCAGTGGGGAGCTTAGAATAGAGGGGACGGGGGGGCTTTCAGCAAAAGGGATGGTATGGGCCACTTACAGGCAGGACCCCTCAGGAGGAAGAAGGAGGTGCTTCTGGCCGCTGGGGGGACTTTTGCATCCTATGCTAAGGCCTTTGTGTGTGAGGGTTTTGCATAAGAGGATGATGTGTTTTTAGAAGGTCTCCTGCCAGCAGTGTTTAGATGGCTTGGAAGGAGAACCTGGAGTCCGTCAGGGAGGCCGCTCAGGAGCCCCTGTGGGATCCAGTGAAGTGATTGGTATGGGAGTGCGGAGAAAGGAAGTGATCGGAGAGCTGCCCAACGTCTGCTCCACAGCATTTGGAGGGAGGAGAGTGGGGTTTGTTTAGCTTGAGTGACTTGATGGTGATACTGTTACCCAAAAGGCAACACCAGAAGAAAAAGAGAGTTAGGGGGTGGGAGGGCATCATGAGTCATGTCCTAGACTCTGCACTGGGGGGCCAGGGAAGCATCCAGTTGCTCAGCAGGGACCGGAAGCCGTCCGCGGTTGGGACGCGAGCGTGGGAGGAGTCAGCTTGAGGGTGTGGTTGAAGAGCCCATGCAGGGGGACAGTGGAGAAACAGCAGAGACAGAACCTGGGACAGTGCAGAGACCAGGAGCTGCTCTCAGGATTCTTATGTAGAAAAAAAACGAAAAGATTCTTAGGTAGGAGGATGTTAATGAGCACATGAGCCCTGTCCCCACGGAGTTTACAGTCTAAGGGAACACACACCAGGGCTCAGGCCATCTGAAGCAGACAGTCATGAGAAGACCATGCACTTGTTTTACCGGCAGAGGCCATGGGGTATGTGTCGTTAGAGAGTTTATGGATGAGCTTCTAAGGCCCGGAAGAGTTTCAGCAGGCGTAGGTGGGAGTGAGCGTGGTAAAAGGAGAGAAGGAGGGAAAGGAACGTCAGGCTGGAGGAACCGAAGGCCAGAAAATCCAGGACCTCTGGGAAACGAGCCAATGTCTGCAGAGCCTGTGGTGGCTGCTGCGTGTTGAGGCCTGGAGTAGGGGAGCCTGGAAGGAATCTGAGGGCAGACCACAGGGCCTCGGGAGTCACACCAAGGGGAGCCCTGGACAAGCAGGAGGGGGCGCTGGAAGGATTCTGAAGACAGGCAGGCATGCTTTGTTTCGGTTTCAG
>NW_012104754.1:1660742-1696669 GCF_000951045.1 Mandrillus leucophaeus | reverse complement strand
ACTCCTAACCGCTTCTCTAAGCCACATGCCTACCACCATTGGCACTGGGGGACTCAGGGTGAGTGTGCCCAGCCCCATCTCCGCCCTCCTAGTCCAAGGATGGAAAGTTCACAGAAGAGTGGGGTGAACCTGCTTCTGGTGATGAGGGCAGACACACACATGTGTAACTCCAGGCACGGCTCACTTCAGAATTGAGGTGCCATGGAGGACAGGCACGAGAGGGACCTCTTAGAGCCAGTGGGGAGCTTAGAATAGAGGGGACGGGGGGGCTTTCAGCAAAAGGGATGGTATGGGCCACTTACAGGCAGGACCCCTCAGGAGGAAGAAGGAGGTGCTTCTGGCCGCTGGGGGGACTTTTGCATCCTATGCTAAGGCCTTTGTGTGTGAGGGTTTTGCATAAGAGGATGATGTGTTTTTAGAAGGTCTCCTGCCAGCAGTGTTTAGATGGCTTGGAAGGAGAACCTGGAGTCTGTCAGGGAGGCCGCTCAGGAGCCCCTGTGGGATCCAGTGAAGTGATTGGTATGGGAGTGCGGAGAAAGGAAGTGATCGGAGAGCTGCCCAACGTCTGCTCCACAGCATTTGGAGGGAGGAGAGTGGGGTTTGTTTAGCTTGAGTGACTTGATGGTGATACTGTTACCCAAAAGGCAACAGCAGAAGAAAAAGAGAGTTAGGGGGTGGGAGGGCATCATGAGTCATGTCCTAGACTCTGCACTGGGGGGCCAGGGAAGCATCCAGTTGCTCAGCAGGGACCGGAAGCCGTCCGCGGTTGGGACGCGAGCGTGGGAGGAGTCAGCTTGAGGGTGTGGTTGAAGAGCCCATGCAGGGGGACAGTGGAGAAACAGCAGAGACAGAACCTGGGACAGTGCAGAGACCAGGAGCTGCTCTCAGGATTCTTATGTAGAAAAAAAACGAAAAGATTCTTAGGTAGGAGGATGTTAATGAGCACATGAGCCCTGTCCCCACGGAGTTTACAGTCTAAGGGAACACACACCAGGGCTCAGGCCATCTGAAGCAGACAGTCATGAGAAGACCATGCACTTGTTTTACCGGCAGAGGCCATGGGGTATGTGTCGTTAGAGAGTTTATGGATGAGCTTCTAAGGCCCGGAAGAGTTTCAGCAGGCGTAGGTGGGAGTGAGCGTGGTAAAAGGAGAGAAGGAGGGAAAGGAACGTCAGGCTGGAGGAACCGAAGGCCAGAAAATCCAGGACCTCTGGGAAACGAGCCAATGTCTGCAGAGCCTGTGGTGGCTGCTGCGTGTTGAGGCCTGGAGTAGGGGAGCCTGGAAGGAATCTGAGGGCAGACCACAGGGCCTCGGGAGTCACACCAAGGGGAGCCCTGGACAAGCAGGAGGGGGCGCTGGAAGGATTCTGAAGACAGGCAGGCATGCTTTGTTTCGGTTTCAGGGTCGTAGCACGCTGCCTGTTCAGTCCCCTTCTTGTGGCTGCGTCCTTCCTGACCCAAGGGATGCTTAAAGAGCCTGCATACTCCAAAGCATGGGACACCCAACACTGGGTCGGAACAGAAATTTGGAGCAGAACTTTATCTCGTTTTATCACCATATTTCATGATAATCCCCCAAATAGCCTTCAAGCAGAGTTTCTTTCAGTTTGCCGTAAGTTAAAAGATGAGTGTATATATAATACCACTTTGTGAGGAAGGAAATAGAATGTCTAAGGTTCAAGAAATTTGGAAGCTCTTATGAAAAATCGTATTTTCATCTGGGGAGCACAGTGATCGCACAGCCTTGGAGCACTCAGCTCACACCGGGGCAGGGGAGGCTCTCCACCCACCTCACGGAGTTCCCAGCTGTGCCTGAAGGCACCATGGCTCACACTGGCTGACCTGTGCTCTCTTCCTCTGTTCCCCTCAGCTCTCCGGTGGCTGTGAGCTGACAGTGGTGATCCACGACTTCACCGCTTGCAACAGCAACGAGCTGACCATCCGACGGGGCCAGACCGTGGAAGTTCTGGAGCGGCCGCACGACAAGCCTGACTGGTGTCTGGTGCGGACCACTGACCGCTCCCCAGCGGCCGAAGGCCTGGTCCCCTGTGGCTCACTGTGCATCGCCCACTCCAGAAGTAGCATGGAAATGGAGGGCATCTTCAACCACAAAGGTAGGAGTCAGGGCATGGGTGGCAGACGCCTACTGGAAGTGGCCCTGAAGCCTTCTGTCTCTGCGCCTCTGCTCCTGTCAATGTTCATGAGCTTCCTTGTCAGCTGTGCCTTCAGCACATGGTCACTGACTCTCTGGGCATTTCCAGTCCATCAGCACCTGAAGAGGAAATGAGGATTTCACCCATGATTCAGAAATAATGAGTGATCTCCTCACTTCCAGGGTGGTGTAGTGAGATACGACATCAGTTTAGAGAAGAACACTGATTTCGGAACATTCCAGTTGCTTCCTTCCTTTATCATCTGTACCTTCTTCTGTGTGTCATGACGCCTCTTGGAGGCCATCCCCTGGCTCCAGAGGGTGAGTCATTCCGGGGAGCTAATGAAGCTGCAAGAGAAAACAGCTACTAATCAGCTCTCCTGATTAATTATAGGCCAAGCCATGTTCCGGATTTCTCAGGGCCTAAATGTGAGTTTACTGTTACCTCGGTAAGAAACAGGAAGAATTAGGCTGTTGTTTCTCCAGAAATCCGAAGAGAAAGGCAGAGGATTTTCAGACTTTGGCCAAAAGCCAAAGGTGTCCACTTCCACGTCTGCTGATGCTGCCCATGCATGTGGAACAGCGGTGGGCTTCGCCGCATGGAGGCTTTGCGTTTAGCGATCTGGGCCATGCTGGCTTTTAGCCTGTTGCCAGAATGTTTCTAAAGTTGCATCAGTATAAGTCCTTGAATTTGAGTTGAAAATAAAGCACAGCTTTTCCTGAAATCAGTCTGTTCTGCAGAGGAGCCCTGGTGAACTTAAGCATGCCTCAAATAACACTTGTTCTGAAGGGTTTCTTCTGCACGTGCCTCTCCTGCGGTGTGTTCCTTACTTCCTGGTGTGCGCAGTTGCAGGCTAGCCAAGGCGAAAGAACTAAGCATTCATCACACTTGGCTTTGTCCGGAAAACTTCTGGTGGAGGTTGGGTTTTTGAATGTTGCTATGTTGTACCATTTTGCTTTTCCTCTATGATACTCTCTGACATTCTTGTACCTGAAAAGTCACTCTCTGCCCCGCACAAACCCTCTAATGCCCTATGTTTACCAAGAAGGTGCTTCTTAATGAGCAAGACCTGCTGTGAACTTACGCCAGCCAGTGGTTAGGGGCTCAGAACTGTATCCATTTTTTTTCTTATTTCCCTTTTTTATTTATTTATGTATTTATTTATTTATTTCCTGTAATGCAAGGAAACTCATAAGATGGTTTGTTCCCAGCCAGGCATGGTGACTCACGCCTGTAATCCCAGCACGTTGGGAAGCTGAGGCGGGTGGATTACTTGAGGTCAAAAGTTCAGACCAGCCTGACCGACACGGTGAAACCCCGTCTCTATTAAAAATACAAAAAATTAGCCAGGCGTGGTGGCAGACACCTGTAATCCCAGCTACTCGGGAGGCTGAGGCAGGAGAATCGCTTGGACCCAGGAGGCAGAGGTTGCAGGGAGCAGAGATCGTGCCATTGCACTCCAGCCTGGGCAACAGAGCAAGACTCCATCTCAAAAAAAAAAAAAAAAAGAATGTTTGTTCCCTTGCAGTGTTAGGAACTGCACAGCAACAGACAGCAGATGTGGGTCAGAAGTAACATGGAAATGGAGGGCGTCTTCAACCACAAGGGTAGGAAGCGGTAGGGCATGGGTGATGTCCACATCCAGGAAACTAGGCAGCTTGACCAGAATCTTAGGAGACAGAGGCCATCATCAAAAAGTCAGGCAATAAGGGATGAGAATTTAGACGTGGAGTCCAACAAAAGCCATAGGAACCGCAGGAGCAGGAGGCCTCTGCCCCCTGGGAAGCAGAGACCCAGGCTTGCCTCTGCTCAGCCCCACAGTCCTCCCCGTTCTCCTGCCCTGTGTGTGCAGAGGGGTGCTGTCCCCGCGACCGGAAAGACATTGGCATGTGCCAACGTGTCCATGCCAGCCATCCACATGCTTTTGCCCATCCACTCTCTCCTTTTGAGCCTCTTTTCAGTATAAGAGCTGTTCAGACTTGAAGGATATGCAGCGAGCAAGTTAAACATGGCCCCTCTCTGCACACCATGGCGTGCATCATTCTGGCAGCTGGGTGAGACCCCCCCCGGTATCAGATGTTCAGGCTGCCTTGCCTCACCCTCGCTTCAGAACTCAAGGACAGTGTGGAACTGGCTTTACAGATTTGCCTCTTGTCACTTGCTATTAAAGTTAGTTTCCTACATATCTCTGACTTTTACTGCTCTGACCTTCTAGGCAGGAGGAAAGAGCACCTTCATTCAATTCTAGTTTCTCTACATTTTCTCAGCCTTAGTGCTTCAGTAATTTTTTCATAACACCCTGATCCAACTTTTACATTTTTACCTTGAATGTAAAAAACATGCCTATTAAGGTCAAATGACTATCTATTTGCTTGAGAATAGTAAGCTAATGAGTCTGATTACTCAGATCAGCCAACAAGGGTCCGGGACTCATGATGAGCAGTGCTCAGGTTCACGTAGTGGTTTTGAAGCTGGGCTAGACTTGGAAGTCTGTCGGACACTGAGAATTCATGGAATTTATGAAGACCAGATTTCTTTTGTCAGCTATGTATCCTTAAAATGATTTGGGAGAGGATAAAAATACAGCTCATTTTAAATGAACAAGAAATTTAATTACACAATTTGTTTTTCAAGGAGATAATTTTGTGTCTGAAACAGGACTCTGCTGTGAACATCATTCCATTGAGAAATGCTATCTTGTGGCCAGGTGTGGTGGCACACACCTGTCATCACAGCTACTCAAGAGGCTGAGGTGGGAGGATCACTTGAGGCCAGCATTTCAAAACCAGCCTGGGTACCATAGCGAGACCCCGTCTCTTTAAAAAATGCCTTCTGTTTTGTGAACAAAGCTTGCTTTGGAAGCATGTCCCGGCATCCTTTGGGCCAGCCAGCCTTCGTGTCTGATGGCTCCTTCTGCTCTTGCTCTGGCCGTCCTTCCTCCATCTCAGCATCTTGGTCATGAATTAAACAGATGCTGGGCATAGCAGGATTGAATAAGGGTTCAGCAAACCCTTGTGTGCTCCAGCAGTCTTATTTCTGTTGGTCGTTTATGCTGTCTGCCGTTACCTCAGAGGCTCTGGGGCTGGGGCCTAGGTCTGGAGCTTGTGTCTGTGCCTCCAGCAAGTCTCCAGTGCATTCCGGGCTGAGGCCCACTCACCTCCCTTCACTCTCTTCCACTCAAGCATGTAGCATATGTAGCATGTGGGCTCACTGTTGAAATTGGTGTCATGTCACCATTGTTGATGACTCAGTAAATCCAAGTTCTCTTCCCTTTGCATTGTCTCAACTTGTAAAACTTGTCACTCTTATCTATCTATTACAGTCTTGGTCACAGGAAGTAAACAGATATCAAGAATGTGTATATTTCCAACGAGACCAGGTCAAAACATCCTCTTTGCCCTACGCTGCCCTGCTTTTTTCACTTTTTCCCTTTCTTCCCAACCAAGAGTCACCCTACACAATGGTCCCTGGGGATTTAGCTCCAGCGTGATCGGCAGGAAAAATAGCCAGGAAAGAGCAGAATAGTCTTGTCGCGAACCTGGGCAAACGAGCATCTCTCGCTCTCTGTCGGATGCCTTTCTAGAGTGCCCAGCATGAGTCTTTTGGACCGATAGTGTTTTGAGGGTGGGACAGGAGTTCGTACCCTGGCCTGGGGAGGGCCTTCCGTCACACTTCTCACTCGAGACGTCTGGAAAACCACCCCGTGGCCTGTGTCCTGCACTGCCGCTGCCCAGAGCCCTTGCCATGCGAAGCCGAATCCTGTGTCCTGCACTGCCGCTGCCCAGAGCCCTTGCCATGCGCAGTTGAATCTGGAAGGCCCCCCTCAGCCTCCATGGAATTGTTTTTTTGCTAAAATAAGGCTTTAAGCAGGAGTTTGAGGCTACAGTGAGCTATGATCAAATCACTGCACTCCAGCCTGGACAACAGAGTGAGACCTCATCTCTAAGAAGTACATAAATAAAATGAAGTGGGCTTTAAGAAGAGACCTTTTGTTGGCAAGGGAGGAGTGAGTGGTGAGCTTGCAGGCGCGGGCTTCCCGTCAGGAGGCCTGAGACAGGGTGGGTGCAGGTGGCCTCCCAGGGCCTTGCCAGCTCTGCCATTCTGAGTTCAGATTTCTTAGAAGGCTTTATGAGCAAAGGCCGATTCAAAACTACCGTTTCCTTACACCAACCCATAACGTGATGACAGGTGGCCTTTTTGCTCGTGCTTTCAATATGTCTAGAAGAAAACACCCACTTATAAAAATTAGCCTTTACCACTCTAAAAGTCATTCACAATTTTAAAGTTTTTTCTCCTTTGGATAGAGAAAAAGTATGGTTCAGTACCTGCATTTTATTTCGAAGAAGTTCAGAGTATGAGTCATCTGCAGTGAATGAGAAAATTAAGGGGAAAAAAACCATGAGAAATAAAACCTTTTGCTTGTGGGTGACTTGAGCCTCTAAACCCAGGGGCTTTAACTCAGGATGCTACATTTTACTATGGTAAAATCTGCCAAAAACAGTCCCCCATAGTTTACCACAACTCCAGTGGGCACTAGCAGAATCAGCTCTCAGGCTTGACCAGACCGGCTGCAAGCAGTGAAGAGAAGACGCAGGGACTGTCTTTCATAAGTGTAGTGATACATGATTGCTATTAATAAAATGGGGCATTTTCTCTAACTCAAGTTAAAAATGAGAAAGAGACATATTTTCATTCTAAACTATCCGAAATGTTGACTTTTCTTTGGGTCCACCCTGCTTTTCTCCAAGCTCTCCTTGCTTCTCTCCACGCTCTCTCCCAACGGTTTTCTTGTCCACTTGAATAGTTTACTTCTCCACTTGACTGTCTTAGCAACTTTTTCAAATCTAAAGTATTCAGATTCCCTCTCCCACCATCTCCCCACTTGTTCACCCAAGAACATGGCCAACACACATGAGGGTCTCTCCACTGCCCACCACATTTTTTAGAAACTGGTAAGTTCCACATAACAAAATGTATTGTCTTAACCATTCTTAAATCTACAGATCAGTGGCATTAAGTACCTTCACACTGTTGTGCAGCCGTCATTACCATTCACCTCTAGAACTCTTTATCCACCTTACAGAACTGAACCTCTGTGCCCATTGATCAAAACCCTCCACTCTCTCCTCCCAGCCCCTGGCACTGCCCCTTTCCTTTCTGTCTCCATGAGTTTGACTGTTGTAGGTGCCTCATGTGAGTAGAAGTCATGTAGTTTTGTCCTTTTGGGACTGGTTTATTTCTTGTAGAAGATTCCATGTTCTGACCTGTGTCAGAACTTCCTTTCTTTTTAAGGCTGAATAGCATCCCCTCATATGCAGATGCCACATTGAGTTCAACATTCATCTGCTGATGGGCACTCGGGTTGCTTCTGCCTTTTGACTCTTGTGAATAACACTGCTATGAACATGGGTGTACAAGTAATCTCGTCAAGCCCCTCCTTTCAGCCCTTCTGGGTGTATACCCAGAAGTGCAACTGATGGATCATATGGTCCTGTTGTCTGAATGTTTGCGTCCTTCCAAAATCCATGTGTTGAAATCTAATCCCCAATGTGATGGTATTAAGAGGTGGGCTGTTGAGTGGCAATTAGGTCATGAGGGCAGAGCCCTTGAGAATGGGATTACTACCCTTACAAAAGAGGCCCAAGGAGCCCTTTTGTCCTTCCGCCATGTGAGGGCACAGAAGGCACCATCTTTGAGGAGCAGGCCCTCTTCAAATACTAACGCTGACAGTGCCTGGATCTTGGACTTCCCAGCCTCAAAAACTGTCAGCAATAAATTTCTGTGTTTTTTAAGTTATCCAGTTTAAGGTATTTTATTATAGCAGCAGGAATGGACTAAGACATATGGTAATTCTATTTTTAATTTTTTGAGGCTGCCCACTCAATTTTGTTAACTTTATCTCAATAATATATTTCAAATATGTTCTCTTTTCATTTCCACCATTACTCTTACCACCTGATCGCCCAACCTCACTTCTTGCCCTTTTTCGTTTTACCTAAAACATAAATGTTACCATACTCTCTTGCTTAAATTTCTTCGGTGACTTTCTATTGGTCAGAGAATGAAATCCAGCTTCCTCACATGTCCAACAAGACCTTTTGTCTCATACATGCACATGTACACACACACACGTGCACACACATGCACTCCTATACACCTTCCCCTCTTGGAGCTGTGCGTCAGGTAACAAAGGGGCTTTTTTCCCCACTCACTCACCCCTACCTAACAGTCCCCATCTCATCTCATCAAATGCAAATACAAAATCCTCATGAAAAGAAATAAATGTATTCAGTGAGTCCATGGAGGGGAGGAGAGAGCAGAATAAATCTTGGTCTAGTTAGCAACTATTTCCACACAGAGGCTCCCATCAGGGCAGCTGAAAAAGTCCAGTTAGATGAACTCCAAGGAACACTGAAGACCCACAAGGAGCTGTCCAGAAACTCACTGAAAGCACCTTAAACAGATTGTGACAGGAATGATGGTTGCAGATATACTGTTGAACTTAAAAATGGGGTAGAGGAACTGCAGACAACACAGGTGTTTTAAACAGTAGGCTCGGTAGAGAAAGCAGCGAGTGTCCGCAGATGGCCGGCACCGAGAGAGCCAGGGAGAAGCGGAGGAGATGGGAGCGGAGGGTTGCAGGGAGAGCTTTGCACTGAGCCCTGTAAACATGGCCGAACTGCTCAGCGGGAGACTCTCGGCATGGGCGGTCGTGGGGAAGTGAGTGCAGTTCATTTGTAATCCTGTTGTTGAGTTCTGGGAGTTTTTTGTTTGCTTTGTAACTTTAAAGGTATACACTTTATATAGATTTATTTATTTGCTGGGACTGTTACTCAGAGTTCCTAGAAATGCACACAGCTTTTTTACCGGGGTTACTCCTGAGAATCACTTGTCACTTTTTTGAATGAATGAATGAATGAATGAATGAATGAGTGAGTGAATGTGCCAGGCCCGATGCCTGGAGGTTGGGAGCTTCGTCTGCGTCACATTCTAGCGGGTGAACACGAGGGTAAGCACAGCGTGACTGCAAAGCCAGGGCGTGTTTCCATCAACACCCAAATGACAGTGCCTGTGTGCCCCTGTTGTCCTCCCTCCAGGACTGCCTCCTCACCCCGCCCCTTTCTGCAGCCCCTCATCTAAACATCTGGCCTGGTGAGGTCACGGCTTAGCCTGTTGGCCAGCGGCCCCACCACCGTCCTTCCCCCCGTGCAGATCAGAGGAGGCCGGTCTGTCCCCTGAGCTCACATGTCCCCTTCACACCCCATGGCACAGATGAGACAAGGTGACAGGACTTTCACAGAGTTTGCAGATGATGGAAGAGAAGAGTCCAGGTTGCCATTGTTGCCTCCCAGCCCAGGCCTCACTGCTTGCTCTCCCAGCCAACCCCAGCATGGGGGATACACCAGTGCCGTTTCCCTGCTCAGAATACAACCAGTTACCAGAGACAACCTCACCCCTCCAACCACTTTCCAAGGTGCCAGGACAGAAAAGCCCTTCACCAGCCCACCCAGCGCAGTTGACAGAGGGATGCCCTCCTCGGAGGGGAGCCTCACCTCTACCCACAGGGCTGTGGTCTTGTCCTGGATTCTCACCTGGGCAGTCACGTCTGGATGGAGGTATCCCATGTCAGCCAGTTCTTTGGTGGAAGTCACATAGTCTGAAATGACCCATGGACAGTCCAGGCTGAGCCACAAAAGCCGGGCCTGGGTGGCTTTTTGGTGCCTGCTCTGACTTGAGTTGGATTCATGCCACAGACACACACAGCCACCAACACAAGAGCCAGCCACACACGGAGCAGAGAAAGTCCCTGTTGCCTCACCACCCAAAAACTCCAGCTTTGGGGAGACCGAGGTTCTTCTCTACCTTCACAGAAGCCTCTGCGACCAAACACAGAGCTCGTCCTTCCGAGGCCTCTACATTTCTCCAGGTGTTTTTCGGAGGACTTGGTTTAAATTTGTTCACCCTTAATGTGGTCTTTCCCAGGTCATGAAATGATCTGCCCCAAAGGTGAATCTGAGTCTCCCCAGTCATATGAGACTGAAACTGCTTACCACATTTCGGTGACCTAGTAAGTTTTCCAAAAATATAGGGTATTAAGAAGAGTTTAGTGACATTAAAAAGTTTAGTCGAATATATCGTGATTCAGGTATATTTAGACATTTGCTTCATGCCCCATTGCCACTGTGATCAGAAACACACCCCAAGCACACTAATGCCTAGGCATTTCAAACCCGTATCTGCCTACACATTCTTAAAAATACATACACTGAGAAATCTATATACATGTTTTTTAATTAGCTTGGAAAAGAGCAGTTGTATTCTGTTCGAACAGCTGCTAATGTCAACTCCTGTGGGAAGAAAGACCAAAGAACATGGAGTTACACCAAGAATTTTAAAACAAGGACGCTGTCCCTTTCCTGAGCACTGTGCAGCCAAGACAGAGAGATCAATCTGAGACCTGTGATTAAGGAGCGTTCTCTATGTAGCATATAATTACAGAGCCACACAAGTGGGCCATTACTCTGTTGAGTGCTTTATGTTTGAGGTATTTTCATGTTCCAACTTTACATTAAAGTGTTTATTAAAACAGGAAAAATCCACGAGCAGGTATTGACACTATCCATATTAGATCATCACAAAATTATATATATAGCACAGTCATAAACAATGAGAAACGGTCTTCCCACACTTGCTGTAAATGGCCATGACCCTAGTGTTTAGGGAAAGCAGTAAAATCATCGAGGAGCTCCTGGGAAAAATGAGACAGGCCCTGCGGGGGTGACTCATGGGCCAAGAAGGGCCGCACAGGTACCGGGCCGCTGCGTCCTCTCCTGCCTCTCGCTCTCTGGACGCTGGACTTCCTTTACTGCCTCCGTTCTGACATTTCGTAGGCATCAGACTTTGCTACTTACTACACAAACGGGGTTCCCTTTTAAATTTGTTCACTCTAGTTAGCATTTGCAGAAGCTGTGAAAAATTACAGAGAGATGATTTGTTGGGTAAGAGATGGTTTAAAAGTCCAGCTTGCTGTTTTTCATTAAGTGTCTTGAAAATGAATAAATGGTGTTCTGGAGGGGAACAATCATATAATTCCGCAGGGTCGGTCTCAGCTTGTTTCCTGTTAGTGTTTAGCAGCTCATGGCTCTGAGGACACCTGATAACACAGCAGCCAGGCACTGACGGAGAAGTGTGTGCTGAACAGACCCGAGTGTGGCTTGGCTCTTGCCTTATGTTCCTTTCTGTGTTCAGAGAAGCGTGAGATGAGATTCTGTGATTATATTGTCCTCCTTGGGCTGACTTTCCCATACACGGAATGTTTTACAGGTCCTGATAGCTGAGCTGAAAATGCAAAGAGAAGGGAAAATGCCTTAAATTATTCTGGCTAATTTAGAAGCAGCAGGCCTTGGAAGTCTTTGTCATGTGTCCCCGAACAAATCTTATGGGAGCTCTGGTACCTATTCCAGAAAATGCACATAGGCACAAAACTTTCACATACAATTTCAGACACCCCACCCACATTGAGAACTTTTTTCTAAATAAGAGAAAGAAAAATTTTTAAGACTTACAAGTTATGTTTAGATATTTTACATGGTTCAAAAAACAAGACATGAAGCAATATAAACTGAGAAGTCTTGTTCCCACAACCCCACGTGCCAGGTACAGATAACCATTTTTATTCATCTCTAGCTTGTGCTTCCATTGTTTGTTAGGCATGTGTAAATAAGTGAATAGATATGCATTTCTCCCTCCTTTTCCTGACATGAGAGGTGGCATATTTTGCCCCTGGCTGTTATCCCTTGACCCCATTCCGGTACCTAGAGACCTGCCTCATTTTTTTTTCAATGTGCAGTACTTCATGTGTGTGTGTGTGCCTTAGTGATTAATTCATGCACTGTGCAGGGACATCGGGCTGGGACCAGCCTGTTCACTGCTATAAACAGCGCTGCGGGGGATACCCTCGCATAAGTATCATTTGGTCCATGTGCAGGTGTGTCTGGAAGATAGACTTCGTAGAATTGGTGGGTTAAATGCATTTATGGGGAGAAAAAATCACAGTAAAACTTTGCATGTAATGATATTTGTGTGGTGTTTTTTTTTTTTTTAATTTTTTACCCAAATAGCAAAATAAATAAATAAATAAATAGGCCTTTTTGAATGTGCCACTTTAAATACATTCATATAAATTAAAGCTTGAGTCTCTGTGTGACCTGTCTGGGAGGTGAGGTTTGGATGGATGTTTTCCCACAGAATTACCAGAGCATGCAATGAAATATTTATGTAAATAATCTTTCATCAACATTTCTGCACTTTTATTTTAGAGATTCTCCACATAAAAAATGAATGGCAGTGATTTCCAAAGAGCAAGTAACTTCTCTTCCCTCAGTATGTGTATAAAATAGCTTTCGTGGTGCCCCGTATGCCTTCCATCCTTGCAAAGTTCTTCATGAATCCAAGCTGTGCAGTTGCGAGAGATACATTCACAAGGCCGGGCTGCTGATGGCTCTCCTAACGGGCCTTGGAGCCTCCGTATAATCTCCGCTCTTTCTGAAGGATTCAGTTTCTTACCACAAACATTTCGCAGTGAATTTTGTTTTATTTTATTTTTTGTTTATTTATTTTACTTATTTTTTGAGACAGAGTCTTGCTCTGTCACCCAGGCTGGAGTGCAGTGGCGCGATCTCGGCTCACTGCAACCCCTGCCTCCCGAGTTCAAGGGATTCTCCTGCCTCAGCCTCCCGAGTAGCTGGGACCTCAGGCACCTACCACCACACCCGAATAATTTTTATATTTTTAATAGAGGCGGAGTTTCACTGTGTTGGTCAGGCAGGTCTCGAACTCCTGACCTCAGGTGATCTGCCTGCCTCGGCCTCCCAAAGTGCTGGGATTACAGGCATGAGCCACTGCACCTGGCCTGAATTTTGAGTAAGACAGTTTTTAAAGCTCTCCCAAATCTACCTTCCTTCCTTCCTGACACTGTGGAAGAGTTTTGAAGGGGACAGAAAAGGGCATGGGGGCAGGAGGCTACCCTTTGAGCTCTTGCCCCCGTGACCACCTCTCCCAGGAGAATGTCCTCACGCCCCTTCCTGGGGTTCTGCGTGGCTCACGCTGGGCTGGCTGCCTGGGGCTTCTGAGACGTGTTCAGGGTCTGCCCTGCTTCATTGTGGTCTGACCAACAGTGGCTGGAACACCTCAGACTTCAGACAGTTGGTCATTCCACATCGCAGACTACTCAGGGGGCATCTTCCTGAAACCTTTCTAGCCAAATGTAGGACAGGGCCCCCAAGGTGTTTGCTATTTGAAGGTCCTTTCAAACATTTGAGAGGACAGTAAACAGGCTCATTTGCCTTGGCTGCATTGCACTGCGGCTCTAGAATTCTTTATTATTTCTCTCAAGAAATGAAGCCCTGTGTGTTCAGTCGCGTCTGTTCTCTTCCCCACCCATTTTCGTGAGTGTGTAGAATTTGAATGCTAGAAGGGAAGAATATTAAAGTTCTGTTCTTAGATATAGATTTGTTTCCTACTGTCTTAAAAACATTCAGATCATTTCAGTCCTGGATCGTGGAGCAGTTTATTAACAAAAGGGGGAGAAGGGTGTATTCATCTGCTGGCTGCCATAGCAAAATCCCAGAGCCTGGGGGATTAAACAACAGACATTTATTCTCTCACAGTTCTGCAAGCCAGAAGTCTAGAAGGAGTCAGTAGGGTTGGCTTCCTCTGGGGCCTCTGTCCTTGGCTTGCAGATGGCCACCCTCTTGCCGATTCTCTGTATAGCTGTCTGTCTCCCCATTTCCTTTTCTGTAAGAACACCGGTCAGGTTGGATCAGCACCCACCCTGAGAGCCTCATTTTAATTTAATCGCCTCCTTAGAAGACCTTGTTTCCAAATACAGTCACATTCTGAGGTACTGGGGATTTGAACTTCAACATGGATTTTAGGGCGACGCACTTCAGCCCGTAGCAAGGGGGCCACTGGAGCCTTAAGAAATTAACAGTAGTAACAGAGAGCACGGGGTGAGGACTTGCCTTTGCCAGCCACAGCCCTGTTCTCTACGTTCCACCCTCAAGATACCCTCATGACAACGTAGACTGCACCATTATCATCCCCATTTTAGGGTAAGAAAAGGAAGCACAGAAAAATCACGTACCCAAACACAGCAGGGGATGTAAAGTAAGAATTTCAAAACAGCAGTCAGACTTTAGAGTTCAAGTTCTTAGCCACTGTACCCTCTGCTGTCCGTGCACGTTGGAAGAAACCTTTGGTGCAGGGAGGAAGCTGGAGCCTATAGAGACAAACTCAGTTGCCCAAGGCTAGACACCATTTATGGAAGAGCTGATTCTAGAACCTGGTGTCCTAAGTTTGCTGCACTCTGGCTTTGCCCATTCGTGAGAGGCTGTGGGCCCTCCAACAGTTCCTCTCTATGAAAAGGATCAAGTTCCAGTTTTCCAGTTTGAATTATGATCTAATAATTCCAAATGCATTCCACTGCCCAGAGAAGTCATCTTAATGGAAATCTTTTTTAATCTTTGGGGGCCAGATCTCTCCTCTTCCTCCTCCCCTAGTTAATTACAGAACTTCACTCACAATGAGCATGTTATGTATGAGTGAATAAGTGGAAAAAGCAATCACAAAGGAAAAGCCATGTTTTCTTTATCAGTTTGCTTCCAGGAGTAAAAGATTTTTGCCCCAAAACCGTTATTCTGCCCCCTTCCCTAAATCAAAATCAGCTGCTTTTTCTCCTTCGCTGTTCCTTAACGGAGCTGAAGAATTCAGCTTCCTATCAGCTCCCCACTGCCATCAACCGTATGAATTTGCACCCTGTCTCTCATTCTCTGAAGTTTAACAGAATTGGGACATCAAAAGCACATACTGGCAGTCAGGGGTTAGCTACATGGCTCTTAATTTTTTGAGCACTGTTGTTTTTGTTACTTTTTTGAGAAACACGATTTGCGAGGTTACTACATTGTATTGCAGTTCTGCAAATAATCCACAATGCTGGTGCAAACGAGAATGTCACATAGTTAAAGTGAAATGTAAAAAAGGAGTATTTGAATGTTTGTTTTGTTAAAGAAAGAGAAAAACTCACATAGTTTGTGAAAAGATAGTAAATAAAGCAATGAAAAGGAGCCTATCGAATTCTTGGCACCTACATGAAGAGTTTGAATGCCTCCATAAAGGTGCTTTTGTGGATTGGCAACTGTGCTAGAAAGCAGCAGGAACTCCTGGGCTGAATGGAGCCCTAAGAAGCAAGGGTTTCGTCATCCCTTTCCCTCCAGAGCAGGAGGTATTATCTGTGGGGTAAAGAAACCGGAGAAAACTTCCTCTGAACAGGAGTATCTTTGTGCATGGAACCTGAGAGACTCCATCCTGGTGGTGCAGCTGTGCTTGAAGCCAGCACTGTGGACATATTGTGCAGAGCGGAAACGCACGGGGAAGAAAACGAGGGCCGGGGAGGTGGCAAAAGGAAAACAGTCCAGCATTGCTACTTTAAAAAAATGATACGGCATTTCAGGAGCCGAGCACCCTCAGCTGCAGAGCTGTGTGCTGCTTTTAATAATTGGGGTTTGAGGACTGACTTCAAGGTAGAATACTGAAATTTTATCAGTATTAATCAAGTCTCAGAAAACACTTCTAATAGAGGAAATTATAATATTCCTAATCACTACATCCTTCAAGATCTAATCTCAGAATTCAGCTAATGTTGTTTTGTATATCCAGTCTTTTGCTTTTGAGGATCTTTTCATTCTATATTAATTGCTTAATACTCTTCAAAAAGCATCATAATTTCAACAGAAAAGACTTCAGGTCCTTTGGCTCATCTTAATTTGAGGCTTAAGTGTATTTCTAGTCTTCATTTTTAAAGCACCATTTGTTTATTGATCCTTTTTACTGCTTTTGTTTTAGACTCCTTTTGGCAAAAATGACCTGTCTCATTTTTTATGGGCAGATTAATAACAGACACTTGAATATTGAAGTCCAAATTTTAAATAGTTGAGAAATAATTATTACAAGAGAAGGCTACATAAAAAGTAAATTTTGTGGGCATTAACTTTGATCATGACCATAAAAGCTGCTTTTCAACTAATCTAAGTAAAAATACTTTTGTTTTCATGAAAATAAGATTGACTATTGTAATTTTTGTTCATGCTTTTGCCCCACAAAAGTATGTGGAAAAAATATGTTTTGTCTTGTGTTCCTTCAGTACATTTTTTTCAATAATCATAAACCCTTTATTCACAGATCTTTAATTTGTCTGATATGTTTCTTTTTCCACAAAGATCTTCTCTGACTTTGCCTACTTTTTTCTGGTAACTTTTTCATACTCTCAGTTTCTTTAGCTATTTGCATTTAAATAACACAACACTCAGGTTTTTTTTATTTTTTAAAACTATTATGAAATAATTTTGGACCTACAGAAAAGTGACAAAAATAGTTCAGAGAATTTCTATACACCCTGTACCCAGCTCCCCCAATAGTAACATCTCACATACAGTTATGAAAATCAGGGCATGCTCTTAACTAAGCTCTGGGCCTTATCTTGGATTTTGCTTTCATGTCCTCTTTCTGGCTTAATATCCAATTTAGAATCCACATTGTATTTATTTAGGTTGATGCAAAAGTAATTGCAGTTTTTGCCATTTCGATGACAAAAGGCACAATTACTTTTTGCACCAACCTAATAATTTCCTCCAATCTGTAGTAGCTCCTCAGTCTTTTTTCTTCTTCATGACCTTGACAATTTTAAGGCATACTGGTCCTTTCATAGGATGCCTCCCAATTTGAGTTTATCTAATAGTAAATAAAGCAATGTTTTCTCTTAAATTTAGCTCATGCATTTTGGGCAAGAACAGCATTGACACTATTGTGCCCTTCTCCGCGCATCACGTCAGGGGCATAGGGTATCCTGAGACGTCTCCCTGCCGGTGTGTGGACCTTGGTCACCTGGCTAAAGTAGCGTCTCAGGACTTTTACTTAGTTCAGCTAAAGACGGGGTCCTCATCCGTCCCATGGCCATGAAAATGTAGGCTCGCAGATGGTTTCAAGGCTGAGTAAAGCAGGGTTTTATTGGGTGAAAAGGGAAAAAAAAAAGGGGGAAACAAGGATCCTCCACGAGGCCAGACTCCCTGCTAGAGCACCCACAGTTGGAATCCCAGGTTCCACACAGGAAGAGGAGAAGCCGGGCTCCTCCCCGCTGCAAAGGGCACAGACTTCCCAAGGCTCCACCCCAAGGTGCAGGCTGGCTGGAGTGTTTCCAGGGACCCCCTTTCACCTCACTGTCTCAGTAGCATCTGCAGCATTTCCCCCACTGTAAAGGTACTGTTTTTCTCTTTGTAATTAATAAATACCTTGTGGGGAAATACTTTTGAGCTGTGCAAATACTCTGTGTCTCATCCTACCTTTACCCTCTAATTTTGGCATCCCTCAGTAGTTCTTGCGTACAACACTGTAGTGCTTGCCTAATGGTATTTCATATTTTCCTCATTCCTTCTGAATTTATCAGTTGGAATTCTTCTATAAGAGGTGTCCCTCTGCCTCATTTTTTATGTATTCCATTCTTTATCTATATCGGTTGGAGCACTGGATACTTATTGTGTGGATCCTCACCTAGTGCTGTCATTGTTTTCGTCTTAGATTGTTCCAGCTGTGCCTTTCAGGAGCCCTGTCTGTGAACTTCTGACACGTTCCCATCTTGTTTTAGAGCACTCCTTTACCTTCTGGCACTATAGGATGTTCCAGGCTCATCTTGTATTTTCCCTGCCACAGCCCTGGAGTCTGCCATTTCTCCAAGAAGCCCTCCTGGTCCCTTTTATTGGAGAATGGTCTTAGAAACTAAGGTTTGGGTGCTAGGTATGCTCGTTGCTGTGTGTTGGCTTGGATTGAGGCCCTCTTAGCAGACACGTGTGTGTACCAACCCACGCGTACGTAAACATCTGTATTTTCTGTTTCTCCTCCTCCATCCTCCCCTGCCCCCATCTCCATCTCTTCTTGTTTTCATCTGTTTTCATGCTGCTGAGACTGGGCAATTTATAAAAGAAAGAGGCTTATTGGACTTACAGTTCCACGTGACTGTGGAGGCCTCTCAATCTGAATGGAAGGCAAGGAGAAACAAGTCACATCTTACATGGATGGCAGCAGGCAAAGCCAGAGACAGCCTGTGTAGGGGAACTCCTCTTCTTAAAACCGTCAAGTCTTGTGAGACTTATTCACTATCACAAGAACAGCACGGGAAAAACTTGCCCCCGTGATTCAGTTACTTCCCACCAGTTCCCTCTCACAACACGTGGGAATTCAAGATGAGATTTGGGTGGGGACACAGCCAAACTATCATTCCACCGCTGGCCCCTCCCAAATCTGATGTCATCACCTTTCAAAAGCAATTATACTCTCCAAACAGTCCCCCAACGTCTTATTTCAGCAATAACTCAAAAGTCCACAGTCAAAAGTCTCATCCGAAACAAGGCAAGTCCTTTCCATCTATGAGCCTGTAAAATCAAAAGCAGGTTAGTTGCTTCCTAGATACAATGGGGATATAGGTATTGGGTAAACACAGCCATTCCAAATGGAAGAAATTGGCCAAAACAAAGGGGCTACAGACTCCATGCAAGTCTGAAATACAGCAGGGCAGTCAGATCTTAAAACTCAAAAATGATCTCCTTTGACTCCATGTCTCACATCCAGGTCATGCTGATATAAGAGGTGGGTTCCCACTGTCTTGGACAGCTCTGCCCCTGTGGCTTGGCAGGGCACAGCCTCCCTCCTGGTTGCTTTCATGGACTGGCATTGTCTGCAACTTTTCCAGGCACACGGTGCAAGCTGTGTCGGTGGATCTGCCATTCTGGGGTTCTAGGGGGTGGTGGCCCGCTTCTCACAGCTCCACTAGGCTCCTGTATGTGTGTATATGAGTTTACATCATACTGAAATGTCCACCTGCAATCTGTCAACAAAGGCTTTATTCTAACCTTCCTTTCCTCATTTGTAACCTCTTGCTTTGATAGTAAGACACCTGGATTTCATTCTCCAGAATATAATTATTTGTTCAGTCCTATTCTAAAAGTTCTTTTTTTTTCCTCTCCTGTTTGGAAATTGCATTTTTAACTAATTATGACTTTAAGACTCAACTCCACCCATTCTCACTATAGTAGTTTCAGAATTGCTAACCCATACTCCTGCGAGAAACTTACAGGTTTTTTTCCTTTGGTTTTACAGTATACAATCAAAAAGCTCTTTTTCAAAGTTAGGTTAGTTCTTTTCTTCCCCACCCACCTCGGGGTGTTGTTGTTCAGCTGGGTTCATTGGTTTCTGTGTTTATATTCCATTTGGAGTATAGTACCCCTCACACACACGTGCCCTGATGAGCTGTGCCTGGGGCAGCCATAACAAAGTACCACACACTGCCTGATTCAAACAACAGAAATTTGTTTTCTGGAGACTGAGAGAGATCAGGGTGTCAGCAGAGGAAGTTTCTCCTGAGTCCTCTCTTCTTGGCTTGCAGAGGCAAGAACGTGGCCATCTTCTCCCTGTGTCTTACAGGGCCTTTCTTCCATGCATGTCTGTGCCCTCATCTCCTCTTCCTAGAGGCATATTGGATGAGGATCCACCCTAAGGACCTCATTTTAACTCAGTCACCTCTTTAAATTTCTGCCTGAAAGCACAGTCGCATTCTGAGGTCCAGGACTTGGGATATCAACATAGGAATTTGGGAATAAACAGTTCAGCCTGTAACCCCATCATCCTGGTGGATTGTAATGATTTGTTTTGGGAGGATGTGAAATATGGCCATGATGTTAACAGTCAGTGCCCAGTTTGCTTGACATAGATATCACCCTTTTGTTTCTTCCCAGCATCTCTGGCTTTGGTCCTCAGAGACAAACGTCATGTCCTTAAAGCAGCACTATCTCAATGGATCTTCTGTTCTCTCTGCGACATTTTAAATTGTGTGTCCAGCCATCAAATTCAAATGTCAAAAATTATCAAAAATACCAAAAAACAGAAGCTCTTGTTTTCCTTTACAAACTCCGTTAAATTTCTACATTACACACATTCTCTTCTGCCAAGTGCCTGTGACGTTTGTCTCTGACCCACCCCTTTCGCTCCATTTTCACATCTCCTTTCTTTGCAAAATTCAACTCTATCTGCACTAAACCTGTCTCACTGCTTCATTCCTTTTCTAGGTCCTGTTCATTGACAATTCAGGCTTCTGTCATCATTTCCTGACTCCCTTTACTTACTTGCTAATGTTCTCACACTGCAGGTAGACTCATTCATCGAATCAAATGAGGTTAAAGACTCAAAGCTTTAACCTCATTCTCCCCTTTCTCAAGCCTTTCAGTAGCTTCCAGTTTGCTTTCTGGTCGCATCACATTGTCGCTTCTATAATTTGTTCCCAGTTAACCAAGTCACCCACCTGTGTTCACCTCCTTCTGCTTCCCACCCTCACGGCCACAGTTTTGAACCAGCGTTTCTTGCCACAGTCTTAATATTAAGGTCGCTAGCCCCTGTGTTGCCTTCTCCTGAACCGAGTCTGTTCAGATGCTCAGACCAGATCCCTGGCCATGCCACCATGGTAGAAATAGGCGTTGGCGTCAAAACTTATTTCCAGGGAGATTTTGCCAGTGGTTTGGACTTCCCCCCTTTCCTTTTGCCTCGCCTCCTCTCCCATCAGTCATTTACTCACCTCTGCATTTCTGCTGGTGCCATGTTTCTGTCTAGTGGCTCAGGTTGTCTCCCTTTGGGGCCTGCCTTTAATTGAGATAATTTCTCTTTACCTACTGTATAAAATGCCCTGTCCTATGTCACGCGCTCCGCAGTCTCTCACCTACATGACTGCAAGGAAGGAGGGGACCCAGACCTCACTCCCTCATCTCTGCGATGCTACACCTCTGACAGATGTGAACTTGAGGGTTTTGTTTTTGTTTTTGTTTTGAGATGGAGTCTGTCACCTAGGCTAGACTGCAATGGCACGATCTCAGCTCACTGCAGCCTCCACTGCCGGGGTTCAAGCGATTCTCCTGCCTCAGCCTCCTGAGCAGCTGGGATTACAAGCATGTGCCACCATGCCCACCGAATTTTTGAATTTTTAGTAGAGACGGGGTTTCACCATGTTGGTCAGGCTGGTCTCGAACTCCTGACCTCGTGATCCACCCACCTTAGCCTCCCAAAGTGTTTTGGGATTACAGGCGAGAGCCACCGCACCCGGCCCAAATTTGAGATTTGAAGTGATCAGTCCCTAGAGAAATTTCCCATACATCTTTAGCCAAAATTATT
This sequence comes from Mandrillus leucophaeus, assembly GCF_000951045.1. Lineage (NCBI taxonomy): Eukaryota > Metazoa > Chordata > Mammalia > Primates > Cercopithecidae > Mandrillus > Mandrillus leucophaeus. The sequence goes on along the minus strand of NW_012104754.1, from coordinate 1,675,253 downwards.
TTACTCATTTTTAAGCTTAATCCTCTTTTCTTTCATAGAGAACTTATATTACACATAAAGTAATTAAATTCCCTGACAGCTCTTTTTTAGTTTTTAAATTAATGGCCCGTGTTGGCAGTCCCTATTTTTGGAAAGGGACAAAGTAAACTTTTTAATAACGGTTGTAGTAACTGAAACCTTAGAGTGTCAATTAACTTGTTTCCTTTAGGTCATAATTTTTAGTGCTTTTTGCTAACAAAAGAGGAGGTTATTTATTTGGCAATAAAGTTTTCTTCTCTTACATAAAATGTGCTCTGTGCGGAACTCTGCCTCTCGCTGGGTCCTGGCACAGACCCACCATCTGGATCTATCACGGGACCATTTAAAGGGAAAAACAGCCGTACGCTTTGCTTTTGGTGTTTTAAGAAGAATATGAAGCCTAACGTGGGCCCATAAATGCCAGACTGCTCTGCAGCAGTTTGTGAGAGAGCCGTTGCGGTATCTGAGATAGTTTTCTCTGGATGTCCTGGATGTAGCATCTCGATTTTTATAGTAGTTCATTGTCTTAAACTCAGAAAGAAACTAGAAGTCTGTGCTGTTTTCACAGCCTTTTTCCTTTGAGGATTTTAAAAATTTATTTTGCAACAAATGTGGGGGTGGGGAAAAAACCAAAATTTAACTTTTTTTTTTAACTGAGGAAGTAAAAAAAGGCAACATTCTTCTTAGCAAAGCCATATAAAACAGCACAAATAAAATTGTTTATACTGTCAAGTTAGATAAAGCAGACATGAGAAGAATTATTGATATAAAGAATTCAAGATAGTACATGTTTTTTTAAGGTTCAACAAATAACACTTCCTCAAAGACATTGTAAGCAGCTCAGAGCCACATTACAGGTTGAGATATGTGGAGAATGTTCCAGGTGACTCTTCGTCAGACCAAGGCAAGTGCGTCCAGGTCTAGCGTGGAGGGCAGCGAGGAACAGGGGAGCGCGCACACCGCAGAAGCTGGAAGTCAGACCCCGCAGTTCCCACGGAGTGAACGTTCCCCTCTGAAGCCATTGTGTGGTGTGGGACAAGGAAGCGAGCATATGGAAACTTTCAAAGAGAGAGTAAGAATGTTTCTCGGCTGAGGAAAAGATCCAGTTTCCAAGGAAGACAAGAAAGAACTTCTAAGATATGCTTTTCTAAAAACTCCTTACAGTTCACATGCAAGAATTTACATTTTCAGCTCTCTGGCTGCTTCCTGTGAGGAAGAATGAAGATATGTTTTTAATAAGTGAGGAGCGGCGTTACAGCACAGTGATGTAACCAGTTGGCTATTAGACTGCATTACATTTCTTTTTTTTATCAAGTCACATCAGGAGGTGCTGTTTGGTGTGTGAGTCTCAGGGCGGACCTCCCTCCAGATGTACACAAAGCCCGAGTCAGGGAAGCCATTCAGAACGGCCTGCGTGGGGAGGGCAACTGTCACTTCACATTTCACTGAGTAAGGAAATTGCAGCCCTGGCTAGTGCAGGCGGAGAGAGACATCTGGTTTCCAGGGTGCCTGAAGAATTTCCTTGAGCTCCAATTAGAGTCAGTGCGGTAGAATGAAATCCACTGCGTCTGGGTATTCCCACTTGTGAAACCCAACTGCAGCGCGCGCGCTCAGACGCCAGCGAGGGAGAGGCGCGCGCTGGGCCGGGCCGTGGGCTGGCGCCGGCGGAGCTACACACTGCCAGTCTGTGTGCCTGTCCCTGTCGCGTCCCGGTCTGTGTCTGAGTGTCTGTTTAGCTGGTCTCTGCTTTTGCTGCCAAGCGGGTGGCTCTAGCTGCTGTGGTGGGAGAGGTAGGATAGGGGTTCCGCACCTTTAGCCTCCAGCCGGCTCCCGTCACCATGCCCAACGGATTGAAGCCCGTGGACACACTGGACTCGCTGTCCTCTGTCAGTTCAGCCTACTGCGGCGGCGGGCAGCCGGGCACCTGCAAGTACTGGATCCTCGACCTAGGTACACAAGCTCGCTGCAGATGCTCGGGCTGGCGCTGCTTTCTCTCTGCCTGCTTTCTTTCCGGTGGCTGCTCCGTGATTGACATGTCCTTTAAAACAAATGTTTTGTGCTTGGAACCTGAAACGTGTTCCGTGCTGACCACCTTGGGAGGGGGCTGTGTCTCGGAGATGGTTTGTGGGGGGACCACTGGGAATGTGAGGAGCAACTGGGAACAGAGCACTGCACATCCATTGTGTGTTGTAAGACCTTTTTAATATCTGGAGACTGCTTTTGATTATCCCTTTTTCTTGTAAATGGCATGTAAACAGTGTAAAGTAATCTATGCTACAAATTGCCTTATGATTTTAGTTGGCTTTATGTCTGTTTCGGGTTTAATTTTGTTTGGAGTTTTTCAGACTAGAGAAAACGACATGTCCTAACATATTTAGACTCTGGCTCTCCATGAGAACTACAGCCATATGATAAGATAATACGAAGTTAACTGGGGAGAGGGATGCTCCCAGCATTGCCATTGTATTCAAGGGAGTGTCTGTGGCAGATTCTGGCTTTATACGCAGAACTGGGGGAAAGACGTGAAGATGTGATTCCTGTAAAGGTTATTTGAGAGGTCGGTAAGCTTCACTTTGAGGAAAAGGCAACAGGATATGAAAGAGGCAAGATGAGGGGAGAAGGGTCTGCAGATGCCCATGGAACACTGCCCTGCTCCAGAGGCCAGCTTTGTATCAGTACCCTTTGACAGCCATCTGTCCAGACCATACAGCCAAAAAAAAGGGAATCTCTGATAGGGTGCCACCTCCATGCCAGCAGGAATGCTCTCTACCAGAATTTGGGTCGTGGCCTGGGTCCCTTTCAGTGTTTGCGTTGACTTTCTTGCCAGCCGTTATCCGTGTATGTGCTTCAGAAGTGGGCGGCAAGATGCAGAGAGCCAAGGGGATCTGCTGAGACTTACGGGGCACTTCTAGTTTATTAAGAGCTCAGTGGAGAAGGGTCTTTTGGGATAGAAGGACCCCCCAAAGAAAGAGTTTGGGGTGTCAGATCAAAAGGGAGGCACAGAAAATATGTATTGGGCATCTGAAGGGGAAGTGGCGCTACTTTACCCATTTGTTCATGGAATATTAGGAGGTAAGTGTTGGCTGCGTGAATGTTGCATGTGTGGTTCTCAACATCATTTTCAATAATACTCATTGTATTTTTGTTCACAGAACCTTTAAAAAGTCTTTGACCCGAGGTTCTTTTTGTCATATTTATGTTAATTGTTTTACCACTCAGAGATGGTGACCTCCCTGTCTGCAGGTGTGCAAACTGGGTAAGTCCCTCGAGGACCCTGTGCACTAGGAATTCCTGCACTGGGTGGGTTAAAGTAGATGATGTGTCTGCTCTCCTAATTGAATGTAGTAATTTCTGTGTGGTGCAAAGAACAACTGGTCACATCAAAAGTCTAATTTGATTCCTCAGCCACTAGCTAGCTCTGAATCTTGAGTAAATTACCTTCTTTCTCTGAGCTTCTTTTTCTTTGTCTGCAAAGTGGGAGTAACAATAGAGCACACCCCTCGGGATATCATAAACATCCCCAAAGTTTAGAACAAAATATTTTAATGAACAATTTTTCTAAAGAGTAATGGATAGTAAAGACATAGCATTCTTTCTGTAGAGGGAATTTTTGAATCTTAGTGGCATTTTAATTCCTTCAGAATTCTTCTCAAGGGACATTATTAAATTTGCTTTTTAAAATACTGGAGGATAATTGTACTGTAACATTTTTTGTTTCTCTCTATATATATTTGTTGGTAATTCTTAAACTATTAGGAAGTCTAGGTGATGTTCTTCAAGCTGTCACTTCAGAATTTTTTAAGCTAGCAAAAATTCGTAAGAAAAATGGATGACCTGTGGAATTTCCTGAACAAAAAATGATCACTTCACAATAAAGGATAGATAAGAGAAAGTGAAATTCATGCATACGCATGTGTGTGTGTAGAAAGTGCCTGCCCATCCTTTTCTAACCCTTATAGTAATTTCAAGACAATTTCCTGAATGCTGTTATATCAGAGTGATGTTTTAATATTCTGATTTTACCTATTAAGTTGATTATGGGGAAATGTATATGCATCACATTTTAAAAGGAAGAATGATTCTGGGTAACATCCAAGAAGTAAATCCCAAAGTAACTCTACAGTGCCCATGAAATCACTGAGTGTGATTACAAAGCCTCTTACACCTGCAAGCAGTCTGGGGCTTCTTGTGTTAGAGTACTTTGGGAAAAGGCAGTTTTCCTACTTCCTGACATTCAGTGGGGCATTCCCCTGTCCAAATGTGAACCAGTCTTGCTTGGAGTAATCTTCACAGAAGCCTGTTTTATTTGCTGACATTGCCATCGTCAATAACTTACACAGACATGAGCCAGGAGACTTTCACTGCTAAGTGATTGTGAAGAAAATCAGAGAAGGTAAGGTCAAGAAGAACTGTAAATCTTCTTTTATGACGTTTCCAATGAGAGAGCCCAGTTCTGCGGATAAGAGAGTGGAACTTTTGGGTTGGTTCTCATTCTGAAATCAGTATGCCCTTTTATAGGACAGATGGAATCTATTCCAGTGCTATACGTATTCCCCTGACTCAAGCTCAGGGAAAACGTAATCTGGGGACTCTCCTTAACACTGAACAGACTCTTACACAAAGTGAACTGTGTGCTTTATAATTCTTGAATTCTCTTGAAGTCTTTTTTTCTTCTGTTTTGATTGGGAATATGGATTCTCACCACTGCAATTGTTGTTTTTATAAATTAAAGGGAAACATTCCAAAGACTAAATATAGGATAAAGAAATTTCTTTGCTGAAGAAATACATAATATGAATCTATTCTGAAAGTCTCCAAGTAGATGAACAGTCCTGCCTCACATTAAAGCTGTCCTGTACATGGAATATTCAGTTTCACGTGAATAAACAAAAACCACAGAAGTACTTGTCACAATGTTGGATTGTTTCAACTGTGAAGACTGATTGTTCCACACAAGTTGCTGTGCCAACTAAATTCTATCTCAAATTGTTTTTTTGCCCTTTAAATATCTTTAAGTGAGTGAGTGGTCTAAGACAGGATGTGCATTATAGGATAGTGGAAATGGTGTGTTACTGTAGAAGCCAGTTTGTCCCTGCTCACTCCTACCTGTGTGATCTTAAAAGTTCTTGATAATCTCGCTGAGCTGCAGTTTCCTCCTCTATTTAAAACAAACAGACAAACAAAAAGATAGAGAATGCTTGCTATTATGGTTATTATGCTCTCCAAAATCTACATTAAAGGCTCTTTTTATTTCATCTTAAGCAAACTGCATTTTTAAAATAATTTTGTTCCCTCCCTTCCATGTTAAAAAAAGAAAAAGAGTGTTACACATTGAATTTGATTTGTATATATTTTTAGCCAAGAAGCAAAGAAACTTGAAGTTATTTGGTATTATAGCCTTTTTTTAGAGTGAATATAAAATCTTGAAATATTAGAATGTTTTTGAAGTTAATATTAAAATTAGACTGAAACCTCCCCCAAAAGTGCCCAAGAAGCCAAAGATCCCAGGTTAGGAGCCTTCAGGCAAAGTGTCTTTTCCTAGTTTGGGAATTCTTTTCTTGTTTCTAGACAAGGAGCAGGCACCCTTCTCATTTAACTGTAATCTCTCTTTGGTATGTGCTCTTTCTAAGTATATCTCTTCAGCTAGATTTCGGGGGAACACAAATTTATAGCTTTTCATTCTGAAGAATTTCCTCCAGGTGCTCAGAGTTGGCCTCAGGGGCATGTGAGCAAGTCCATAAGCAGAATGAGTCGGCCTGGGAGCTGGGTAACAAGCCATGGAATTCATCCATGGAGGCTTCCTCATTTCCCCTTCCTGTCTCCAAGGAGTAGCAGTGAGGGCTGGGTAGCCATAAAGATGCTCCTATTGACTTTTTGCAATTCACATATAAAACCATACAAATGTGAGCAAACCACATACCCCACCCCCCACCCCGCCCAATATCTAGTTTTTCGGAAAGTGTATGTGCTAAGTGGAAAACTCCCAGACACAGCGAGCAGCAGAAGGGGACATAGCACCCTTGGGCAGCCACGAATCATGTTGGATACATCTTCTAGTCTGTTTATGTGTAAAATGGGGCTTCTTTTGTTGATACTTTTAATATTTGACTATAAGAAACCATCTCAATCATATCCATTGTCCAGTTTCTCAGATGCACAGTTGAAAAACCTTTCTATTGTTATTTCTTGTTAAAATTAACAATTCCTATTGTAGTGAAATGGACCTGTACCTATCAGCCTGAGAAGACTAGAGTTACTCTGCTGTCTAAGGATACAGCCTTTGAAAAACTTCTGAGACAGAATATATTAGCCCTAAGGCAACTTCCCCTTCCTCTTTTATCCTTGAAAGCTGATGGATTATTTTAAGAAGTGGCCCAGGGGCACAGAAGCAGGCCTGCAGTTGAATAAGGAACTCTTCAATAATAAAAGGGGGATGTGCTTATTATGACGTAGGAACTGAACATGGAATGTTTTTCCCTTTGTCTCTCTCCAGCTAAAAAGAAAGACAGCACCGTGCCCACCCCAGGCACTCTGAGCCCCGGCCCCACGCAGGGGCGGTCTGCTTATTTCCCACTGCCACCTCCGGTCCGTGGCCGTGCCTTTCATCCACCACGGGCACTGCTTCAGCCAAGGACAAGATCCATGCTGTTAATTGGTGTTCTTAGCAGAGGCGTTCCTTTCACTCCCTTTGTCTCCATCTCCGAGCCTGCTTTGTTTCTGCCTGGAATAACTCCAGCCCTCCCTCCCTCCCTCGCTCCCTTCCTCTCCCCTCACTGTGATTACTCCCAGGCTTGACAGGCAGGGAAGAGTTCCTCACAGGAAGACTTAGGACAGGAAGGTGCGGGAGATTCTAGAAAGCCGCCGTCTCCCGAGGCGCTGGCAGCGTGGGAGAGACAGCATTCGAACCCCGTGTGGGATGCCTGGAGAACTCCAAAAGCAGTTGCTCCAACCCTCTTTTCTTTTTGTCTTTGGCCTTTATTGTTGTGGTGGTTTTAGTATGTGATATCCCAAAAAAGTGGGGGACGGCCCTCAAGAAATGGCAAAATGGTGATTTGAAAAACAAAATGCAGTGCGATTCAGTGCCTGTGGGTGGGCAGGGGGAAGAGAGGGAGACAAGATATCATAAAATCAAATTAGTTCAGGTCTTGGCGTTGCACCACTTAATGCTTTGTGTGCTTGGGAGTAGACAGTACCTGCGGGGTGCATGCACATGGGGGCGTTCTACCTCCTCCAGTCTGTGCTACTTTGCTTATTACCTTTAGTTGAGCAGCATTTTGCTTTTAATGGGGGAGTGACTCAAATATAATTATAAAAGGAATTCCTAATTGGTTACAGCTTTCGTTTCTTTGTTTTTGAATTAAACAACCAGGGACTGTATAATATAATGTACATATATTGCGTAATGTAATGCTTTGTGGTTTATTGGGGAGAAATAATCTTCTGGTTCCTCATTCTACATAGCTGTAGCTCTTTCTAAGCTAATATTCCATCCCTTGAAACTCTGAAACTTTAGCTAACCTTCGCTGTATACAGTGTAAAGTGGCCGGGAGTGGTGGCTCACGCCTGTAATCCCAATACTTTGGGAGGCCAAGGCGGGCAGATCACTTGAGATCAGGAGTTCAAGACCAGATTGGCCAACATGGTGAAAACCCGTCTCTACTAAAAATGCAAAAATATTAGCCAGGTGTGGTGGCGGGCACCTATAATTCCACCTGCTCGGGAGGCTAAGGCAGGAGAATCACTCAAACCTGGGAGGCGGAGGTCGCAGTGAGCCAAGATCGAGTCACTGCATTCCAGCCTGGGTGACACTGCGAGACTGTCTCATAAATAAATAAATAGAGATAGTACTTGGCAGGCTCATTGCAGAATACTCCAAAGCCACGTTTTTTTTCCCTTAATGCCGCATTAAAATGGGTATGTTGTCGTGTGACTCTGTGAAAACATGTATAAGTTAGCATGGTTTATAGTACATTTTCTTGAATGTAGGTAAAAAATATTTCCATGCTAGCATTCTGAATCTGGTATACATTTTTTAAAATAATAATAAATGTATACATGAATGAAGAGAAATCATTCACCTCCTGAAATAAATGTCATATAGTTTAATTGCACAATTTTTAAAACCATTTTGCCTGGGAGAGTCTTTTTGTGCCACCTGCTTCATTTAAAGACATGTTTCAACTTTTTAAAAAATCTGCATCTAGCACCCTGCCCCCAACATCTTTGGTATCCTCTTTAACAAAGCAGCCAAAGTGATTTCATTGTTTTCAACAAATAATAGGAAGATATTAACCAAAAATAAATATTCATTATGAAGAATACACTTCCATATGCCTTCTTCACGTAAGATTAGATCTTTCATTTCTAACATTCCATGTTTAATGTCAAGAATTATTATGCCCATGGGTTCAGCATTCATGTTTCTTAGCTGAGTTAGCACCTCTGGAAGGCAGACTCAGATGGACAGAAGGGTGTGTGAGCACCGTGGAACTGCTTGTTTCCCCCAAAATTAACCTTCTGTTTCCTTACATGATGGTTGTCTATTCAAGACAATAGTAAGTACTGTATTGCCTTGGGAATAACTTCCCATATAGAGAAATTAAGAATCAAGAACCCATTGTTTTATAACAGGGAGAACTTCATTATCCCTCAGTCAACAGTACACAAAATAATAGTCTCATACCCATGCTGAATTTGTTTAATAATCTTTCTTTGTATAAGTTATACGAATCTTGGGTAATTTTGTGAAAAGAACAGCCATTTGACTTTTTGGGAACGCAGAGGATCAGAAACATCTGAAAAAGCCACACAATTAGAGGAACATTCAGAAGTTCTTGCTTTCTGAGCATTTAAACAGACCGGAGCCCAGAGTGCCGCAGCAGGCTGTTGCTCCTTGCCTGCCTGGCGGGATATGGGGTCACATGCTGCATCCTCGCCCTCAGAGCCTCCATCAGAGCGGGGGTTGTCTCGCAGCAGGCCGAGACATGGCCTTATGCCTGTTGTTCTGTCATGCGGGAGAGGTGCAGGGAACCGGATCTCCCCTGCCCTCTGCTGTCAGGCTGAAAAGAGGGCCCTGGAACAGTGCCACACTGGGGCTCGATGCGGGCAGTGGGGCTGCTCCCTGGCTGGAGAACTTTCCCCAGGAGGACTGACGCGACATCACCTTTCCACCGTCCGCTAACCGCAGCCAGTGCTGAAGAGCCATGTGGATTGTGCGTTAGGAGGGGAGCGGAAAGTGCTGGGCATGGATGTCTTCAGCTGGCAGATTGTGTGTGTGTCTTTCTGGTTTCATTTATGTGGAATTTGTTTTTAAGTGTCTCTCTTTCACCCAGCAAGGCTATCTGCTTTTGTCCTTGTGTAAAAGTCAGGAATGAGTCCAAGTCCCCTCCCAGTAATCATTGGTACGATAGTTCCTTAGGGATTTTTTTCCTTTTGTTATAGCTTATTTTGGCTACAGAAAAAGCATACTGTGCATCTTCCCAAAAAATATATTTTAGGGGCTGGCTCACTTAGAAAGCAGTGAAAATGGCCCTATCATTTCAAGACAGCAATATGGCCTAGACATTCCCCTCAGTCAAGTCAGAATTTGTCCAGAGTAGAGAAAGATCACATTAAAAAGTAAGCCTCAGCCTACAGAGTTGGGTTAAAAAAGAAGAGAACTTTTTTACAACCTAGTGATTTTTTATGACATTGTGGTTTTTAACAATGTGTGGCCATCTGCCAGGTGAGCCATCAACCCGGGTCCGCCTGGTTCACCCCATCTCACCTCAGGAAGGAAATGGGAGATGAGGCAGGCAGAACGGACTGCTTCCGCAGCCGGCGGGATGAGGACGCCCTCTCGGCCCCATCTCTGCTGGGAGGCAGTGCAGTGGGAAGCCGAGAAAGTCCCAGGGAGGCGGCTTCCGTTGGCACTGGCATGTTCTGTTTGGTGAGATCAGCGCGGCCAGCCTCTCTCTCTAGGACTTCTCACTCTGGGTGGTGATAAGGCCATTTTCTTTCAAGACATGGCTCACTAAGACTAGCCCAACAGCCACCACTTGATTCCTACGTTGGCCTCTTGTTGCTCGGCTGCTGGTCACAAGGCAGAACAGCTATAGGCTCATCTTTTCCTGGCAGCCAGCAGCCTAGTGATCAACTGCCTGCCAGCTGCAGACCATGTGTTTCTAAAGCATCCCTGAGCTCAGGCCAGCCAGGTCCTGCTCCGTTCAGGACACTTATAACTCAAGTCTGCAGCCTTGTTTTTATTCCTTACGTTGATCCACACTGGCCCCTTTTTACTGTTATCCGCTATCAGTAATTAGACTCTTTCTTCATTTATTTTATTTCTGAGGTGTTTTACACGTTCACTTTGGCAATATGTGAGATCCTGTGCATCTGATTAACCAAGCAAAGGATCTTACCATCTGTTTTCATTTACATTTAATTTCTTCACGTTTCTTTATTGGCAATTTCAGTGGTGAAAATAAAAAGAAGGACCTTTAGAATGAAATGGTTTCCTGACCAGAAATGCTGATAGATTAGCATTCCCCTTCCAAGAATCAGCTCGAGAGGAAAAATGATGCTCAAAGTCTTGCATTTGTCTACATAGCTACATTTTCCAATGCTTATGTAATGTTTTCAGTGTTTTCAGAAACGACGCTGAGAATAAGAGTGAAAGAGCCAGTGTGTACGTGCGACTTCCGTTGGCTTGTTCTGTTTGGTGAGATCGACGCGACCGGCCTCATATCTCTAGGACTTCTCACTCTGAGTAGTGATGAGGCTGTTCTCTTTTCATGACATGACTCAGGAAGACTAGCCCAGAATGGGGAGACTGCTGTGTGTTCTCGTTTTCAGAATTCACAAAGAAGAGCAGTTGTTTTTCACTGGGCTGGTTTTAATTGATGCCAGGGATTACGTTGTGTTCTGGCATTCAGGGTCACCTGGAGGTGTCCGCTGGTGAAAGCTCCCCGCTGAATTTGTGGGAGAGGGCTGCTCAGAGAACGGTGGAAGTGTCGGTCATTTATGTGCATTTTCTCAGGCAGCAAAGACCATGTGTTCTTCATTACAGCATGAGCCGCGGCAGGGCTGTGTTGGGCCTCTGGTTGAATCTTGGGATCATTTAAGAAAAAAAAAAAGCTGGGGAATTTAACTTTATCCTTCATGTTTTCTGTGTTCAATTCATATTTGAAAGCAAAGACAGAGTTCATATTTTTGCATTTAGGACCCACTGTGCAATATGTAGAATTTGCTTTTAATAGTCTTTTGTCACATTTTCAGTCATTACCATCCCCCAAACTCACGCTCACTGCCTCTCTGGCTCTTGTAAAGATTTCCCATGCTGACATGACAGCATAACAAATAGTTGCAGCCCAGAATAAAGCCCTGAAACCCAGGTATGTGCAGAGAAGCAGAGAACCCCTGGGGACGCAGTGTCCATGCTAAACTGGTGTTTCAACCCCTGATGAATCTTTCTTTTCCAGAGGAACAAATTAAGACTCACTAGTACTCACAGACACACAATACACGAAACACACGTAAGAGCGCGGTAACTGGAATGAACACATAGAAGTCAGCCAAGACACCTTTCCAGATACTTACTCACAAATAGAATATAGACTTACGTTTGGAGAAATATTTTTAAAATACTTGTATATTCTGAACCACCAAAAGAGTAACATTATCACTGGGCAAGTCAGTTGCTTAAGATTTCCCAAGTAATACTCCAGCTTTGTCTCATCGTCATCATTTTAAATTAATATGCATTGCCCAGGGGATGGTTATAATCACCATGTAAGGTGAAGAGAAGATGCAGTCCCTGGAAGTTGCATCCAGAGGAATAACTTTACAGATTAACTCAGTTTTTATGTGATCTGCAAGAGAGTTTCTAGTGCACTGTAGTCTTTTCTTTATTCAAAAAAAAAAAAAAAAGCTACCTTGATTCCAAAAGCATGGAATTAAAATCCAGTTTGAAAGTGTAGAGATGACAATCATTTACTCAGAAATTTTGCTCTAGAACATTTGAACCAACACAGTCAACAGTCAATAAGCTAAGAATTTGATTATTCTTTCTAAGTAATTTATAGATCTGATTTTCACATTTGCCTTACAACCTCCCTTGTATGGTAGAAGAACTTCCTGAATAAAAATGTGATTTACTGCATCAAATTCTTGACAAGACAGAAGTTTTGATTAATTGCTATAGGTCAGTTGTACCTGAATACACCCTGACTGCCCTCTTTTCAAATAGTCTGATGAAGTTATTTGCAGACATTAGAAGCAGTTGCTGCAAAGTGTCTTTGAATTAGCTTTCATCAGCACATAGCAGTAACTACTAAGTGAACATTTCTTTAAGTCCTCACAACTAGAATTTTAAACTAGCTGTTTGCTTCAAGAACTTGCCTCTGAGTTGTGCTTTATCCTGGTTAGAGTTTTTATAAAGACATCATTTCGTTGTTCATTTGACAGATATTTTTGAACACCTACAACGGACAGTAAGATGGGAATATCTGTCTTTAACATAAACTAGCTAAAATCCTTTGGGGGAGACAGCGTGGAGAATGTGAAATGCAAGACAGATGTTTGCCGGAACTCTCCCGCTGTTGAGCAGGGCATCGTGTAGTGGCCCTGTCTGATCAGAAACACCCTGGTTGTCATCAGCGGCCCCACATGTGTGCATGTTTGGCTGACGTTATGTGGCATGAGGGCTGCCAGTCATGGCAGAGGCATGGTGACCTTGTGGGGCCTGTGACCCTGGCTGTCCAAGGAGGCCCGGCCTTCACAGCCCCAGCTCTTCTTCCCACTCTGGGCCTGGGGCGCTTGTCCTTAGATTCGACATCTCACCACTCTGCTTCATCCTGCTTTCTTCCTCAGCCTTTTGCAGCTTTTTTTCTGCACATCAATGTGAGTATTGCCTCATATTGTGTTAGGCTATAAGTTTACAAAGACCTTTTTCATACCTTTTCCCCTCAGCAGCCTGGTAAGGCTAGAGGAATCACTGTCATTTTACACATCAGGAAACAAGCAAAAAGGGGGTCATTAACTCATGAGAACCCACACCCGGCAGGTGGCAGGGGTGTTAGTGGAACCCCGGCCCCCTGGCCTTGAGTGTCCACTCATCTGCAAAGACCATACCGATCAAATACCTATTGAAACCTGCATGTGCCAGGCAGACTTTAAACTCCAGATAAACAGCACACGCAAAAGCAGCAAAAGCCACTTCTCCTGGTGCTTACATGCTGGTGAGACTGAGAAACGGAAGACACGCAGAGATCTGGGTGAAACCCTTTCACATGCAGAGGCTGGAGTTTTTAGTTCAGCTTACTACTCTACTCAGCAGTGCAGTCGTTACTCTGGAACACTCAGAAGTCTTTAAGACTTTTTTACCATTGTGAAAATAAAGGGAGGGTTAAAGTGAAACATGATCCTGCTTGGTCTGCGACCAGCAGGATATGGTCCTTTCCCTCCTTTTTAAAAAAAAAAAAAAAATTAAGGCTTTTATTAATCACAGATGTCCCAAATTTACAGACTGGGCCTAGAAAGCAGCCTCTCTTCTCCCGGCAGTGCCGGCGTTTTGTGTGTTCACACGGTGAAACTCCCCCTGCGTGGGGCTGAATGTCAGAACTTCTGCTTTCCCTTCTTTCTTTACCTTTTTTTCTTTTTTTATTTAAAAAGAAATCTAGCATGGACTTTTTTTGAACTCCTATTTCAGCAAGAAAGCCATCTACATAAGGATTTTTCCCTCCTCAAAATAAGAAGGGATGAACTTGAGTTGACTTTCTCTTCTCGGTGCTTCAAGCGGATCACAGATGGCTTTCTCATGTGCACAGCTGAACATCTTTTTAAGTCACTGCGATGTGCTGATAGTATCTTCTTGTGCTCGAGTTTACTTTGTTCTATTTTAAAAATAGAAATAGAAGTAATTCATCTAGATTGCTTCATTCATCCTTCATATTAAAAGTGATTTTTAGTACGTCCTAGACACCATGTTAGGCCTGCAGTTACAAATCTAATTGCGATGAAACCTAATTCTCGTTTTCTGGGTACTCACAGTTGATGTAAATACAGTGTAGTGAGTTCTGTGTTATCATGGAGTCCTTTATGCCTCAGCCATCCTACATTGATAAACAGCACTTAACAGTGTATAAAGCTTGTTTGTTCCCTTTATTTCATTTAATCCTGTTACAACCCTGTGAGATGTGGAAACTCACATGCCAGAATGTTTGCTGTGGAGTGGGAGTGCCAGGTTCACTCAGGCCCTTTGATGAGTCCAGCTTTCTTTCTGACATCCCCTGTGGATCATCCATCTGGGCCTTGGATCAGTGGGTTTCCTCAGGCTGAAAAGGGGGAAGCACATTCCCAAACCAGACCTAGTGGAAACTGAAGGCATTTTTGTTGATAAGAAAGCTCGAGATGGGGTGAAAAAGCAGGCCTGAAAGTTGACTTTTTTTCTTCCAAGATGGTGAGTTGAGGGAAAGGCAGGAGATGAGTAACTATTTCTTTGCATAACAAATGGGT
>NW_012104754.1:1655648-1658678 GCF_000951045.1 Mandrillus leucophaeus | reverse complement strand
TTTTTTTTTTTTTTTTCCTTTTCTTTTCTTGGCCCCCATCAGTTTATCCAAGGCACAGCGAGCTCCTTGGTGACACTTTGCCACATCTCAGGCATCCGGGGTGTCTCCCGACCTCCCCACGGGCCACACTCATAGTTCCTTGTCTTGTGCAGTTGTGAATCTATGTCAAAGAAAAGACTGTCCTTAAAATATGAGCTGTGGATCAGCTTGCTATTTCTTTAGGCTGTTGATTTCTGATGTTTCCATGTAATACTTGTGTGCCTACTGTGTGCCAGGCACTGTGCAGAGCCCTGGAAGTACCTCAGGTCCCAGACAGACGAGGCCCCTGCCTTTCTGGAGCTTATATTCATTCTCCTGACCCAGTGCCTGGGTTACCTGTGCCCACCTCCCTCAAAGGCCAGCTTCAGTGCCATCTCCTTCAGGGATCCTTCCATGCTTCCTCCTCCTGTTGCCCCTTCTTCTCAACCCTAACAGGGTTTGTACCTCGCCTATAGTACAGGATAATTTTGTGATCCAAAAACCACTGTGTGGTGAGTCACATGGGTGAAGAAACCAGGTGTTCCTTATCTCTCTGTCCAGTGGGAAATCCGGGGCTTGGCTCCAAGTCACAGCACAGTAAGTGACTCTGAAGTCTGCCACCTGCTGTGGGCAGTGCACGGTTCTGCTAGCAGTTGGTGCTTTAAAAAAAATTTGTTGAATAAATTGTCATCTGACATAGATTATCCAAACCCTCCCTTTCTCTTTGTCCTTCCTGAGGCTAGGGACTGTGTCTACCTCATTTGCATTTTATCTTAAGTCAGCACCTGAGAAAGTCCCTGGGAATGGATTTCTTTCTTTTCTACCTCTTCCAGACCATACCAAAGGAAAGTGCGACTGATATGGAAATATTTTAGTAACTCTTGTTTAAAAATAGAGTAAATATATGGGAAAATATATATACATATATGTACAGAAACATAATACAGACACGCATACAGAGGGGAAAGGGTTATCATTCTTTAACAGGTATCAGTGGGTTCTGAACCAGAGTTTGCCTGTGAGAAAATCTAGATTTTGAAGAATGAGTGATCCTGCCTAAAAGACATCATCTGTTTCTGGAAGATTATACCCTTCACTAATCTGTGACTTGGGCGAAGGCAGGAACGGGACAGCAGTGAGACAGGCGTGTGCTGTCTAGTCCCAGCGCCAGGAGCACTTGGTGGGAAACCGCTGCCGACTCTGCTCCTGTAATCACAGGGTTCACCTGCAGCAGGGAAGGGCGTCCAGAGCCAGAGAGGCAGTGCAGCCCCTACAGGTATCTGCACAAAGGAGTAGCGTTCAAGATTAGTTTCAGTACATCCATGAGACTTCAGAAGATAGCAAGCACAGGGAATGATCGCCATCGTCACCGTTCTGCTTTCTAAAGTGGGGCACTTCATTCCATGCCACCGTGGTGGAGCCCCTGAGCCAAGAGCTCGGGAATGGGCCTGGCAGCCTGCACGCTCACTGGTTTGCGAGTTGTACAGTAGACGTCACGCAAGTCCATGGATTGGCTGAGTGTCTCCTGTCACCCAAATTTCAGATTTTTTGATACAAAAATTAGCTGAGTATGGTGGCAGGTGTCTGTAGTTCCAGCTAGTTGGGAGGCTGAGACAGGAGAATCTCTTGAACCCGGGAGGCGGAGAGTGCAGTGAACTGAGATTGTGCCACAGCACTCCAGCCTGGGTGACAGAGCGAGACTCCGTTTGAAAAACAAAACAAAACAAAACAAAAAAATTTGTTGTGTTTTTTTTTTCTTTTTTCTCTTGAAATGTCATCCACTCCAGATTGACTATATTTAATTTTTGAGATCCAGTGAGAAGCTGACTTGGATGTATTTTCTATAGAGCATTTTGGTTATTTGAGGAAGGCTTCTCCTCCTCACACATTTCTTTCTTTCTTTTTTTTTTGAGACAGTCTCACTCTGTCACCCAGGCTAGAGTGCAGTGGCGCGATCTCGGCTCACTGCAAGCTCCACCTCCTGCGTTCACGCCATTCTGCTGCCTCAGCCTCCCCAGCAGCTGGGACTACAGGCACCGCCACCACGCCCGGCTAATTTTTTGTATTTTTAGTAGAGACGGGGTTTCACCATAGATGGTCTCGATCTCCTGACCTTGTGATCCGCCCGCCTAGGCCTCCCAAAGTGCTGGGATTACAGGTGTGAGCCACCTCGCCTGGCCCCTCACATTTCTTTGTAAAATGTGGTGGCGTTTTTGTTCATTGTTGCTGATATTTACTTTGGCACATGAGGTAAGTTTGTCAAGGCTGTGAGCAAAGTCCCCATGTACCGCCGTGGCCTGGCCGTGAACAGGAAAGAGGCTGCTGCTGGTCAGAGTCTCACCAAGACAATGTCATTTTATCCATAATAATTACAGAATTCCGCTTTTGTTCACTGGTAGTGAATCAAACTAATGCACTTCTTCGACACGATTAGCTTACAGTAAGCATGTCAGTTGGCATAGCTAAAACTTCTCAAAATTTCCTTTCAATTCATTCTTCTTTCTTGACTTTTGTCAAGAAAATGGGTGAAATGATTTTAAAATTCTGTCCCCCAGTGTCCGCAGTACCAGTGTCCACAGTATTTTATGTGATGAATGACATCATAAATCTGGCTGGTAACGATGCTGGTCTTCAGGATTGGTGACATGGGTGATTTTGGAGGGGACAGTGCATCTTGAGAATGATCATCTCTAGCAGAACTCAGGTTTGCTACACAGTTGAGGAGAGAGTGGGTGTAAAGCATCAACCCCTCTCATCTCACGCCCGGTAGGCAAAGCCTGCAAGTGAGGCGTCCCAGCCCACTGGCTTCCCTGCAGCCTGCGGGCTAATGGCCTGGTCTCCCCACTGGAGGGTCAATGACACTCCCTCTCCTTCTCCCTGGCAGACTCGCTCTCCGTCTCCAGCAATGACGCCAGTCCACCCGCATCTGTGGCTTCCCTCCAGCCCCACATGATCGGGGCCCAGAGCTCGCCGGGCCCCAAGCGGCCGGGCAACACCCTGCGCAAGTGGCTC
>NW_012104754.1:1650712-1654868 GCF_000951045.1 Mandrillus leucophaeus | reverse complement strand
GGCCAGGCTGGTCTCGAACTCCTGACCTCAAGTGATCCACCTGCATCGGCCTCCCAAAGTGCTGGGATTACAGGCATGAGCCACCACGCCCAGCCCAGATTGGTCTTTCATGGTATTTCTCAGGTCAGTTCTGTCCTGAGCCCCCGCCCCCACACTGCTTTACGTGACAAGCAGTGTTCACATGCACTTAGTCTGGACTCTGCCTTCTGAGAAAGCAAAGCGGTAGCACAAGTGAGAGATGAGTTGCTGGAAGGGTTGCCTTATTTGCTTTGAATTATCATCTTTGAATAAATAATTCACAAACTCATGAACCTGACAAAAATTAGTTGTTACTTACGTTCACTTCAAAACTGATCAGGATATACCAGTAACTCAGGACATCACCATTCATAGTGGTTGACTTACCAGTCAGTATGCCTAGGCTGAGAAATAATAGCTTGCAGCTGGTGTGTTGGCTCACCTGATTGTCATTTATTCAGTGTATACTCATTAAGCTCCAGGTGTATGCCAGGCTGCCTGCTGGCACCTGGGTATGTAGTTGGAAACAACCAGACATGGTGCCCTGGAATCTAAGATCATGGTTGGCTTCCCGCCTTCACAGTTGCCTAGCTAGGAAAATGTGATCATGAACCAATTACACGGGGCTCTGACCACAGGGCTCTCCTCCTGAGGGCTGCTCTTGTTATGGGTTTGAGCCATCCACAGTCAAATCCTGAGCAAAAAAGTAAGGACACAGTGCCAAAAGGATAGGAGCGTGCCTGCACCGTGTGGGCGTCTAGGCAGAGGGCCTCATGCTCCTGTGTTCGCAGCCATCAGGACCTCTTCTGGGGAAAGGCAACTGTGTGCACAAAAGTAATTTAAGATCTTCCCACGGAGACTTCAGAATTCTAGAGCTCTGTGATTATGGTGTGATATATCCTTATACTGTGCCCAGTAACTTTGGAGACCTTAATTCTACTCAAGATACCATTAGGACATGGGATTTAATTCAAAATTTGCAACAGAATAGCTAATTTACTGGGCAAAGTCTATATTCTTCAGATAGCTAAAAATAATAGATACTTTATTTCATTCTGTTAATGATGGTATTAAATTTAAAGACTTTTAAAGCTTTTTTAACTCCTAATGTGAACATTGTATCACAACCCAGCAAAGAGCATAGATGTGCCCTGTTACATTCCATTGATTTAGGCCAAAGGAGTTTCTATGGTGAAAAGGAAAAAAAAGATCCCCCCCCCCTCCAAGAGAGTCAAATAGCATGAAGAATTGAACATTCTTGTTAAAAACAAAGAAAAAGAGAAGGGGTCATAATTGTCCCTCCACATTTGCACACTTCTGAAACAAAATTTTTCTCAAGGTAAGATTTTTTTAAATTCCACATAATTTTTCTTATAGTTTATGACCGCTTCTAGCATTTTTCTAAGTCATAAATATTCTAGCAAAATGAAAGAATGTCACTTCCGTCATTTGGTAAGTAGGAACTCGGGAGAAGAACTGCTTCTTCTCGTCAATGGCAGTGTCACACAGTCCTTTGCATTTCATCTTTGGCACCAGTGAGCTCCCACCTTGGGCAGCCCTGACCCCTCCTGGTTCTAGAAGGAACCATTTAGGCCATGGCCACATTGTTAATGCTTAACCTGCCAGGTAAGCAGGAAATCTCTTTCGAGCCAGCTTCCCAAAGTGCAGAGAACCAAATCCCTTGCAGCTGAGCCCACAGAGAGAAGCTGGGGAATGACGTATTTAATTTCCTTTTCTTTTTGAACCGTTTTTACAACTAGCTCCTTTCCCAGGCAAGGCTAAGTGCCCTGGGAATCATCCTTGTAATGCCAGCTGGGTGCCACAAAGCATTATTAATTGACTGTGGTTCCTTCTCATGCGTGCAGAGGCCGCTGGATCTGCTGAACAGTAGGGAGGTCTGTGTGCTTCAGGGCTGCCCTGCGTCCCTGCCTGCCCTGCACGCTCTTTTCCGAGAGCACACCTGCTTCTCTGTAGCCCTGCAAGTCTGGGTGGACAGAGGGACCAGGTCAGAATACTTCGTAGGTGTCACTTAGGCTTCATACCACCCCTATATAGGCCAGCTCCCACCAAATTCTAACTTATAGACCCAAGAATGTCTGAGGTTGGTTTATTGACTGAAGTCCTACTAGTTGTGATGTATAAATGTTCTGTTTATGAAGGTTAAGGCTTGCACTTGATTTCATTTTACTAAAATAAGTGGGCCTGGGTGTTTTTTTTTTTTTTTTTCCTTTTCTTTTCTTGGCCCCCATCAGTTTATCCAAGGCACAGCGAGCTCCTTGGTGACACTTTGCCACATCTCAGGCATCCGGGGTGTCTCCCGACCTCCCCACGGGCCACACTCATAGTTCCTTGTCTTGTGCAGTTGTGAATCTATGTCAAAGAAAAGACTGTCCTTAAAATATGAGCTGTGGATCAGCTTGCTATTTCTTTAGGCTGTTGATTTCTGATGTTTCCATGTAATACTTGTGTGCCTACTGTGTGCCAGGCACTGTGCAGAGCCCTGGAAGTACCTCAGGTCCCAGACAGACGAGGCCCCTGCCTTTCTGGAGCTTATATTCATTCTCCTGACCCAGTGCCTGGGTTACCTGTGCCCACCTCCCTCAAAGGCCAGCTTCAGTGCCATCTCCTTCAGGGATCCTTCCATGCTTCCTCCTCCTGTTGCCCCTTCTTCTCAACCCTAACAGGGTTTGTACCTCGCCTATAGTACAGGATAATTTTGTGATCCAAAAACCACTGTGTGGTGAGTCACATGGGTGAAGAAACCAGGTGTTCCTTATCTCTCTGTCCAGTGGGAAATCCGGGGCTTGGCTCCAAGTCACAGCACAGTAAGTGACTCTGAAGTCTGCCACCTGCTGTGGGCAGTGCACGGTTCTGCTAGCAGTTGGTGCTTTAAAAAAAATTTGTTGAATAAATTGTCATCTGACATAGATTATCCAAACCCTCCCTTTCTCTTTGTCCTTCCTGAGGCTAGGGACTGTGTCTACCTCATTTGCATTTTATCTTAAGTCAGCACCTGAGAAAGTCCCTGGGAATGGATTTCTTTCTTTTCTACCTCTTCCAGACCATACCAAAGGAAAGTGCGACTGATATGGAAATATTTTAGTAACTCTTGTTTAAAAATAGAGTAAATATATGGGAAAATATATATACATATATGTACAGAAACATAATACAGACACGCATACAGAGGGGAAAGGGTTATCATTCTTTAACAGGTATCAGTGGGTTCTGAACCAGAGTTTGCCTGTGAGAAAATCTAGATTTTGAAGAATGAGTGATCCTGCCTAAAAGACATCATCTGTTTCTGGAAGATTATACCCTTCACTAATCTGTGACTTGGGCGAAGGCAGGAACGGGACAGCAGTGAGACAGGCGTGTGCTGTCTAGTCCCAGCGCCAGGAGCACTTGGTGGGAAACCGCTGCCGACTCTGCTCCTGTAATCACAGGGTTCACCTGCAGCAGGGAAGGGCGTCCAGAGCCAGAGAGGCAGTGCAGCCCCTACAGGTATCTGCACAAAGGAGTAGCGTTCAAGATTAGTTTCAGTACATCCATGAGACTTCAGAAGATAGCAAGCACAGGGAATGATCGCCATCGTCACCGTTCTGCTTTCTAAAGTGGGGCACTTCATTCCATGCCACCGTGGTGGAGCCCCTGAGCCAAGAGCTCGGGAATGGGCCTGGCAGCCTGCACGCTCACTGGTTTGCGAGTTGTACAGTAGACGTCACGCAAGTCCATGGATTGGCTGAGTGTCTCCTGTCACCCAAATTTCAGATTTTTTGATACAAAAATTAGCTGAGTATGGTGGCAGGTGTCTGTAGTTCCAGCTAGTTGGGAGGCTGAGACAGGAGAATCTCTTGAACCCGGGAGGCGGAGAGTGCAGTGAACTGAGATTGTGCCACAGCACTCCAGCCTGGGTGACAGAGCGAGACTCCGTTTGAAAAACAAAACAAAACAAAACAAAAAAATTTGTTGTGTTTTTTTTTTCTTTTTTCTCTTGAAATGTCATCCACTCCAGATTGACTATATTTAATTTTTGAGATCCAGTGAGAAGCTGACTTGGATGTATTTTCTATAGAGCATTTTGGTTATTTGAGGAAGGCTTCTCCTCCTCACACATTTCTTTCTTTCTTTTTTTTTT